>NC_135421.1:15438714-15448714 GCF_051991245.1 Festucalex cinctus
TTTAAACCATGTATAGTAAGGCTTTTTTTTTTAATTTAAAAAGTAAGACCATGTATAGTAAGGCTTTTTTTTATTTAAAAAATACGACCATGTATAGTAAGTTTTTTTTTTTTTTTTAAACCATGTATAGTAAGGCTTTTTTTTTAAATTTAAAAAGTAAGACCATGTATAGTAAGGCTTTTTTTTTTATTTAAAAAATACGACCATGTATAGTAAGGCTTTTTTTAATTTAAAAAATACGACCATGTATAGTAAGGCTTTTTTTTATTTTTAAACCATGTATAGTAAGGCTTTTTTTTTTTTTAAACCATGTATAGTAAGGCTTTTTTTTTTTTATTTAAAAAGTAAGACCATGTATAGTAAGGCTTTTTTTTATTTAAAAAATACGATCATGTATAGTAAGTTTTTTTTTTTTTTTTAAACCATGTATAGTAAGGCTTTTTTTTTTATTTATTTAAAAAGTAAGACCATGTATAGTAAGGCTTTTTTTTTTTTCTTAAACCATGTATAGCAAGGCTTTTTTTTTTTCTTAAACCATGTATAGTAAGGCTTTTTTTTAATTTAAAAAATACGACCATGTATAGTAAGGCTTTTTTTTTTTTTTTTTTTTTCTTAAACCATGTATAGTAAGGCTTTTTTTATTTAAAAAATACGATCATGTATAGTAAGGCTATTTGTTTTTCTTAAACCATGTATAGCAAGGCTTTTTTTTTTTCTTAAACCATGTATAGTAAGGCTTTTTTTTTTTATTTAAAAAATACGACCATGTATAGTAAGGCTTTTTTTTTTTTTTTTTTTCTTAAACCATGTATAGTAAGGCTTTTTTTATTTAAAAAATACAACCATGTATAGTAAGGTTTTTTTTTTTTCTTAAACCATGTATAGTAAGGCTTTTTTTTTTTTTTTTTTAAATACGACCATGTATAGTAAGGCTTTTTTTTTTTTCTTAAACCATGTATAGTAAGGCTTTTTTTTTTTATTTAAAAAGTAAGACCATGTATAGTAAGGCTTTTTTTTTATTTAAAAAATACGACCATGTATAGTAAGGCTTTTTTTAATTTAAAAAATACGATCATGTATAGTAAGGCTTTTTTTTTTTTTAACCATGTATAGTAAGGCTTTTTTTTCTTAAACCATGTATACTAAGGCTTTTTTTTTTATTTAAAAAATACGACCATGTATAGTAAGGCTTTTTTTTTTTTTTATTTTTTTTAACCGTGTATAGTGAGGCTTTTTTTTTTCTTAAACCATGTATAGTAAGGCTTTTTTTTATTTATTTAAAAAGTAAGACCATGTATAGTAAGGCTTTTTTTTTTCTTAAACCATGTATAGCAAGGCTTTTTTTTTTTCTTAAACCATGTATAGTAAGGCTTTTTTTTAATTTAAAAAATACGACCATGTATAGTAAGGCTTTTTTTTTTTTTTTTTTTTCTTAAACCATGTATAGTAAGGCTTTTTTTATTTGAAAAATACGATCATGTATAGTAAGGCTATTTTTTTTTCTTAAACCATGTATAGCAAGGCTTTTTTTTTTTCTTAAACCATGTATAGTAAGGCTTTTTTTTTTATTTAAAAAATACGACCATGTATAGTAAGGCTTTTTTTTTTTTTTTTTTTCTTAAACCATGTATAGTAAGGCTTTTTTTATTTAAAAAATACAACCATGTATAGTAAGGTTTTTTTTTTTCTTAAACCATGTATAGTAATGCTTTTTTTTTTTTTTTTTTTTTTAAATACGACCATGTATAGTAAGGCTTTTTTTTTTTTCTTAAACCATGTATAGTAAGGCTTTTTTTTTTTATTTAAAAAGTAAGACCATGTATAGTAAGGCTTTTTTTTTTTTCTTAAACCATGTATAGTAAGGCTTTTTTTTTTATTTAAAAAGTAAGACCATGTATAGTAAGGATTTTTTTTTTATTTAAAAAATACGACCATGTATAGTAAGGCTTTTTTTAATTTAAAAAATACGATCATGTATAGTAAGGCTTTTTTTTTTTTTAACCATGTATAGTAAGGTTTTTTTTTTTTTAAACCATGTATAGTAAGGCTTTTTTTTAATTAAAAAAATACGACCATGTATAGTAAGGCTTTTTTTTCTTAAACCATGTATACTAAGGCTTTTTTTTTTTATTTAAAAAATACGACCATGTATAGTAAGGCTTTTTTTTTTTTTTTTTTTTTTTTTTTTTTTTACCGTGTATAGTGAGGCTTTTTTTTTTCTTAAACCATGTATAGTAAGGCTTTTTTTTTTTAATTTAAAAAGTAAGACCATGTATAGTAAGGCTTTTTTTTTATTTAAAAAATACGACCATGTATAGTAAGGCTTTTTTTAATTTAAAAAATACGACCATGTATAGTAAGGCTTTTTTTTATTTTTAAACCATGTATAGTAAGGCTTTTTTTTTTTTTAAACCATGTATAGTAAGGCTTTTTTTTTTTATTTAAAAAGTAAGACCATGTATAGTAAGGCTTTTTTTTATTTAAAAAATACGATCATGTATAGTAAGTTTTTTTTTTTTTTTAAACCATGTATAGTAAGGCTTTTTTTTTTATTTATTTAAAAAGTAAGACCATGTATAGTAAGGCTTTTTTTTTTTTCTTAAACCATTTATAGCAAGGCTTTTTTTTTTTCTTAAACCATGTATAGTAAGGCTTTTTTTTAATTTAAAAAATACGACCATGTATGGTAAGGCTTTTTTTTTTTTTTTTTTTCTTAAACCATGTATAGTAAGGCTTTTTTTATTTAAAAAATACGATCATGTATAGTAAGGCTATTTTTTTTTCTTAAACCATGTATAGCAAGGCTTTTTTTTTTTCTTAAACCATGTATAGTAAGGCTTTTTTTTTTATTTAAAAAATACGACCATGTATAGTAAGGCTTTTTTTTTTCTTTTTTTTCTTAAACCATGTATAGTAAGGCTTTTTTTATTTAAAAAATACAACCATGTATAGTAAGTTTTTTTTTTTTTTCTTAAACCATGTATAGTAAGGCTTTTTTTTTTTTTTTTTTTTTTAAATACGACCATGTATAGTAAGGCTTTTTTTTTTTTCTTAAACCATGTATAGTAAGGCTTTTTTTTTTTTTTTTTTTAAAGTAAGACCATATATAGTAAGGCTTTTTTTTTTTTTTTTAAATACGACCATGTATAGTAAGGCTTTTTTTAATTTAAAAAATACGATCATGTATAGTAAGGCTTTTTTTTTTTTTAACCATGTATAGTAAGGCTTTTTTTTTTTTAAACCATGTATAGTAAGGCTTTTTTTTAATTAAAAAAATACGACCATGTATAGTAAGGCTTTTTTTTCTTAAACCATGTATACTAAGGCTTTTTTTTTTATTTAAAAAATACGACCATGTATAGTAAGGCTTTTTTTTTTTTCTTAAACCATGTATAGTAAGGCTTTTTTTTTTTTTTTTTTAAAGTAAGACCATGTATAGTAAGGCTTTTTTTTTTATTTAAAAAATACGACCATGTATAGTAAGGCTTTTTTTAATTTAAAAAATACGGACATGTATAGTAAGGCTTTTTTTTTTTTTAACCATGTATAGTAAGGCTTTTTTTTTTTTTTTTTCTTAAACCATGTATAGTAAGGCTTTTTTTTTTTTTTTTTTTTTTAAATACGACCATGTATAGTAAGGCTTTTTTTTTTTTCTTAAACCATGTATAGTAAGGCTTTTTTTTTTTTTTTTTTAAAAGTAAGACCATGTATAGTAAGGCTTTTTTTTTTTATTTAAAAAATACGACCATGTATAGTAAGGCTTTTTTTAATTTAAAAAATACGATCATGTATAGTAAGGCTTTTTTTTTTTAACCATGTATACTAAGGCTTTTTTTTTTTTTAAACCATGTATAGTAAGGCTTTTTTTTAATTAAAAAAATACGACCATGTATAGTAAGGCTTTTTTTTCTTAAACCATGTATACTAAGGCTTTTTTTTTTATTTAAAAAATACGACCATGTATAGTAAGGCTTTTTTTTTTTTTTTTTTTTTTTTTTTTTTTAACCGTGTATAGTGAGGCTTTTTTTTTTCTTAAACCATGTATAGTAAGGCTTTTTTTTTTATTTAAAAAATACGACCATGTATAGTAAGGCTTTTTTTAATTTAAAAAATACGACCATGTATAGTAAGGCTTTTTTTTTTTTTAAACCATGTATAGTAAGGCTTTTTTTTTTTCTTAAACCATGTATAGTAAGGCTTTTTTTTATTTAAAAAATACAACCATGTATAGTAAGGCTTTTTTTTTTATTTAAAAAGTAAGACCATGTATAGTAAGGCTTTTTTTTTATTTAAAAAATACGACCATGTATAGTAAGGCTTTTTTTAATTTAAAAAATACGACCATGTATAGTAAGGCTTTTTTTTTATTTTTAAACCATGTATAGTAAGGCTTTTTTTTTTTTTAAACCATGTATAGTAAGGCTTTTTTTTTTAAATTTAAAAAGTAAGACCATGTATAGTAAGGCTTTTTTTTTTTTTTTTTTAAATACGACCATGTATAGTAAGGCTTTTTTTAATTTAAAAAATACGACCATGTATAGTAAGGCTTTTTTTTATTTTTAAACCATGTATAGTAAGGCTTTTTTTTTTTTTAAACCATGTATAGTAAGGCTTTTTTTTTTTTTATTTAAAAAGTAAGACCATGTATAGTAAGGCTTTTTTTTATTTAAAAAATACGATCATGTATAGTAAGTTTTTTTTTTTTTTTTAAACCATGTATAGTAAGGCTTTTTTTTTATTTATTTAAAAAGTAAGACCATGTATAGTAAGGCTTTTTTTTTTTCTTAAACCATGTATAGCAAGGCTTTTTTTTTTCTTAAACCATGTATAGTAAGGCTTTTTTTTAATTTAAAAAATACGACCATGTATAGTAAGGCTTTTTTTTTTTTTTTTTTCTTAAACCATGTATAGTAAGGCTTTTTTTATTTAAAAAATACGATCATGTATAGTAAGGCTATTTTTTTTTCTTAAACCATGTATAGCAAGGCTTTTTTTTTTTCTTAAACCATGTATAGTAAGGCTTTTTTTTTTATTTAAAAAATACGACCATGTATAGTAAGGCTTTTTTTTTTTTTTTTTTTTTCTTAAACCATGTATAGTAAGGCTTTTTTTATTTAAAAAATACAACCATGTATAGTAAGGTTTTTTTTTTTTCTTAAACCATGTATAGTAAGGCTTTTTTTTTGTTTTTTTTTAAATACGACCATGTATAGTAAGGCTTTTTTTTTTTTCTTAAACCATGTATAGTAAGGCTTTTTTTTTTTAATTTAAAAAGTAAGACCATGTATAGTAAGGCTTTTTTTTTATTTAAAAAATATGACCATGTATAGTAAGGCTTTTTTTAATTTAAAAAATACGATCATGTATAGTAAGGCTTTTTTTTTTTTTAACCATGTATAGTAAGGCTTTTTTTTTTTTAAACCATGTATAGTAAGGCTTTTTTTTAATTAAAAAAATACGACCATGTATAGTAAGGCTTTTTTTTCTTAAACCATGTATACTAAGGCTTTTTTTTTTATATAAAAAATACGACCATGTATAGTAAGGCTTTTTTTTTATTTTTTATTTTTTTAACCGTGTATAGTGAGGCTTTTTTTTTTCTTAAACCATGTATAGTAAGGCTTTTTTTTATTTATTTAAAAAGTAAGACCATGTATAGTAAGGCTTTTTTTTTTCTTAAACCATGTATAGCAAGGCTTTTTTTTTTTCTTAAACCATGTATAGTAAGGCTTTTTTTTTATTTAAAAAATACGACCATGTATAGTAAGGCTTTTTTTTTTTTTTTTTTTTCTTAAACCATGTATAGTAAGGCTTTTTTTATTTGAAAAATACGATCATGTATAGTAAGGCTATTTTTTTTTCTTAAACCATGTATAGCAAGGCTTTTTTTTTTTCTTAAACCATGTATAGTAAGGCTTTTTTTTTTATTTAAAAAATACGACCATGTATAGTAAGGCTTTTTTTTTTTTTTTTTTTTTTCTTAAACCATGTATAGTAAGGCTTTTTTTATTTAAAAAATACAACCATGTATAGTAAGGTTTTTTTTTTTTCTTAAACCATGTATAGTAATGCTTTTTTTTTTTTTTTTTTTTTTAAATACGACCATGTATAGTAAGGCTTTTTTTTTTTTTCTTAAACCATGTATAGTAAGGCTTTTTTTTTTTATTTAAAAAGTAAGACCATGTATAGTAAGGATTTTTTTTTTATTTAAAAAATACGACCATGTATAGTAAGGCTTTTTTTAATTTAAAAAATACGATCATGTATAGTAAGGCTTTTTTTTTTTTTAACCATGTATTGTAAGGTTTGTTTTTTTTTAAACCATGTATAGTAAGGCTTTTTTTTAATTAAAAAAATACGACCATGTATAGTAAGGCTTTTTTTTCTTAAACCATGTATACTAAGGCTTTTTTTTTTTATTTAAAAAATACGACCATGTATAGTAAGGCTTTTTTTTTTTTTTTTTTTTTTTTTTTTTTAACCGTGTATAGTGAGGCTTTTTTTTTTCTTAAACCATGTATAGTAAGGCTTTTTTTTTAATTTAAAAAGTAAGACCATGTATAGTAAGGCTTTTTTTTTATTTAAAAAATACGACCATGTATAGTAAGGCTTTTTTTAATTTAAAAAATACGACCATGTATAGTAAGGCTTTTTTTTATTTTTAAACCATGTATAGTAAGGCTTTTTTTTTTTTTAAACCATGTATAGTAAGGCTTTTTTTTTTTTATTTAAAAAGTAAGACCATGTATAGTAAGGCTTTTTTTTATTTAAAAAATACGATCATGTATAGTAAGTTTTTTTTTTTTTTTTAAACCATGTATAGTAAGGCTTTTTTTTTATTTATTTAAAAAGTAAGACCATGTATAGTAAGGTTTTTTTTTTTTTCTTAAACCATGTATAGCAAGGCTTTTTTTTTTTCTTAAACCATGTATAGTAAGGCTTTTTTTTAATTTAAAAAATACGACCATGTATAGTAAGGCTTTTTTTTTTTTCTTAAACCATGTATAGTAAGGCTTTTTTTATTTAAAAAATACGATCATGTATAGTAAGGCTATTTTTTTTTCTTAAACCATGTATAGCAAGGCTTTTTTTTTTTCTTAAACCATGTATAGTAAGGCTTTTTTTTTTATTTAAAAAATACGACCATGTATAGTAAGGCTTTTTTTTTTTTTTTTTTTTCTTAAACCATGTATAGTAAGGCTTTTTTTATTTAAAAAATACAACCATGTATAGTAAGGTTTTTTTTTTTTCTTAAACCATGTATAGTAAGGCTTTTTTTTTTTTTTTTTTTAAATACGACCATGTATAGTAAGGCTTTTTTTTTTTTTCTTAAACCATGTATAGTAAGGCTTTTTTTTTTTATTTAAAAAGTAAGACCATGTATAGTAAGGCTTTTTTTTTATTTAAAAAATACGACCATGTATAGTAAGGCTTTTTTTAATTTAAAAAATACGATCATGTATAGTAAGGCTTTTTTTTTTTTTAACCATGTATAGTAAGGCTTTTTTTTTTTTAAACCATGTATAGTAAGGCTTTTTTTTAATTAAAAAAATACGACCATGTATAGTAAGGCTTTTTTTTCTTAAACCATGTATACTAAGGCTTTTTTTTTTTATTTAAAAAATACGACCATGTATAGTAAGGCTTTTTTTTTTTTTTTTTTTTTTTTAACCGTGTATAGTGAGGCTTTTTTTTTTCTTAAACCATGTATAGTAAGGCTTTTTTTTATTTATTTAAAAAGTAAGACCATGTATAGTAAGGCTTTTTTTTTTCTTAAACCATGTATAGCAAGGCTTTTTTTTTTTCTTAAACCATGTATAGTAAGGCTTTTTTTTAATTTAAAAAATACGACCATGTATAGTAAGGCTTTTTTTTTTTTTTTTTTTCTTAAACCATGTATAGTAAGGCTTTTTTTATTTGAAAAATACGATCATGTATAGTAAGGCTATTTTTTTTTCTTAAACCATGTATAGCAAGGCTTTTTTTTTTTCTTAAACCATGTATAGTAAGGCTTTTTTTTTTTATTTAAAAAATACGACCATGTATAGTAAGGCTTTTTTTTTTTTTTTTTTCTTAAACCATGTATAGTAAGGCTTTTTTTATTTAAAAAATACAACCATGTATAGTAAGGTTTTTTTTTTTTCTTAAACCATGTATAGTAATGCTTTTTTTTTTTTTTTTTTTTTAAATACGACCATGTATAGTAAGGCTTTTTTTTTTTTCTTAAACCATGTATAGTAAGGCTTTTTTTTTTTTATTTAAAAAGTAAGACCATGTATAGTAAGGCTTTTTTTTTTTTCTTAAACCATGTATAGTAAGGCTTTTTTTTTTATTTAAAAAGTAAGACCATGTATAGTAAGGATTGATTTTTTATTTAAAAAATACGACCATGTATAGTAAGGCTTTTTTTAATTTAAAAAATACGATCATGTATAGTAAGGCTTTTTTTTTTTTTAACCATGTATAGTAAGGTTTGTTTTTTTTTAAACCATGTATAGTAAGGCTTTTTTTTAATTAAAAAAATACGACCATGTATAGTAAGGCTTTTTTTTCTTAAACCATGTATACTAAGGCTTTTTTTTTTATTTAAAAAATACGACCATGTATAGTAAGGCTTTTTTTTTTTTTTTTTTTTTTTTTTTTTTTACCGTGTATAGTGAGGCTTTTTTTTTTTATTTAAAAAATACGACCATGTATAGTAAGGCTTTTTTTAATTTAAAAAATACGATCATGTATAGTAAGGCTTTTTTTTTTTTTTAACCATGTATAGTAAGGTTTGTTTTTTTTTAAACCATGTATAGTAAGGCTTTTTTTTAATTAAAAAAATACGACCATGTATAGTAAGGCTTTTTTTTCTTAAACCATGTATACTAAGGCTTTTTTTTTAATTTAAAAAATACGATCATGTATAGTAAGTTTTTTTTTTTTTTTTAAACCATGTATAGTAAGGCTTTTTTTTTTATTTATTTAAAAAGTAAGACCATGTATAGTAAGGCTTTTTTTTTTTTCTTAAACCATGTATAGCAAGGCTTTTTTTTTTCTTAAACCATGTATAGTAAGGCTTTTTTTTAATTTAAAAAATACGACCATGTATAGTAAGGCTTTTTTTTTTTTTTTTTTTCTTAAACCATGTATAGTAAGGCTTTTTTTATTTAAAAAATACGATCATGTATAGTAAGGCTATTTTTTTTTCTTAAACCATGTATAGCAAGGCTTTTTTTTTTTCTTAAACCATGTATAGTAAGGCTTTTTTTTTTATTTAAAAAATACGACCATGTATAGTAAGGCTTTTTTTTTTTTTTTTTTTTTCTTAAACCATGTATAGTAAGGCTTTTTTTATTTAAAAAATACAACCATGTATAGTAAGGTTTTTTTTTTTTCTTAAACCATGTATAGTAAGGCTTTTTTTTTTTTTTTTTTTAAATACGACCATGTATAGTAAGGCTTTTTTTTTTTCTTAAACCATGTATAGTAAGGCTTTTTTTTTTTATTTAAAAAGTAAGACCATGTATAGTAAGGCTTTTTTTTTATTTAAAAAATATGACCATGTATAGTAAGGCTTTTTTTAATTTAAAAAATACGATCATGTATAGTAAGGCTTTTTTTTTTTTTAACCATGTATAGTAAGGCTTTTTTTTTTTTAAACCATGTATAGTAAGGCTTTTTTTTAATTAAAAAAATACGACCATGTATAGTAAGGCTTTTTTTTCTTAAACCATGTATACTAAGGCTTTTTTTTTTATATAAAAAATACGACCATGTATAGTAAGGCTTTTTTTTTATTTTTTATTTTTTTAACCGTGTATAGTGAGGCTTTTTTTTTTCTTAAACCATGTATAGTAAGGCTTTTTTTTATTTATTTAAAAAGTAAGACCATGTATAGTAAGGCTTTTTTTTTTCTTAAACCATGTATAGCAAGGCTTTTTTTTTTTCTTAAACCATGTATAGTAAGGCTTTTTTTTTATTTAAAAAATACGACCATGTATAGTAAGGCTTTTTT
>NC_135421.1:16051214-16261214 GCF_051991245.1 Festucalex cinctus
AAGAAAATAGCGATTGTTTATCGTTCGCCACACGTCAACTCTTACAAATGCATGCATTTCTTTGTCAAAAAAAGACGATGACATCATCAAGCAAGAGTGATCGCTGATCTGATCTGTGCTTCCCAAAATATCATCAAGTGACTTTAAAAACGGGAATTGGAACGTTGAAAAAATAAATAAATAATTCAAATACATGTGTTCCAAATTATTACACATATACTGGTTTTGCTCACTTGTCCCGTCAATTAGTTTGTCTTCCGTTTTCTGGTTTCTTTCCATCTTTGTGGATTCATTGTCATCATATGTCATATTTCTGTTGATGTGGCATAAGTGTTTTGTTTCCAGCTGAAACTTGTGAATAAACACACATCTGTGACATTTGGTTCAAGTCCAGTGTTTTTGGTGAAGCCAGCCCATTTTCTGCTGCTAATTACTAAAGAACAGAAAGAGGTGGAATCCTCAATAGGGTCGAGGTACACTTTACAAAATAATAGGTGAGCGTCCCATTAATACTGACAGAAGGTATGTCAATGACGAGTGCCTGTTTTGTTGACGAATGACTTCATAAATTCACTGACTAAGCATTGACAGAAGTGGATTTTTGTCCATCTATGTAATCGTCAATAATCGGTTCGGTACCGACTGATGGACACCCGTTTCGTATTTATAGGTACAAAAGTATGACGACTACAGTTTCGTGGCTTGAAATAATGATGGATTAAAGATGACGGACGGGTATCTCGAGAGTTGTTGAATGACGGACCGTCAAAGTATAAAGACGTATTAACGATGACGGACGGGTATCTCGAGAGTTGACGAATGACGGACCGTCAAAGTATAAAGACGTATTAACGATGACGGACGGGTATCTCGAGAGTTGACGAATGACGGACCGTCAAAGTATAAAGACGTATTAACGATGACGGACGGGTATCTCGAGAGTTGACGAATGACGGACCGTCAAAGTATAAAGACGTACTAACGATGACGGACGGGTATCTCGAGAGTTGACGAATGACGGACCGTCAAAGTATAAAGACGTACTAACGATGACGGACGGGTATCTCGCGAGTTGACGAATGACGGACCGTCAAAGTATAAAGACGTATTAACGATGACAGACGGGTATCTCAAAAGTTGACGAATGATGGACCGTCAAAGTATAAAGACGTATTAACGATGACGGACGGGTATCCCGGCCATTGACGAATGACGGACCATCAAAATATAAAGACGTATGATCACGGACGTATATTATGGCTGTTGACGAATGATGGACCGTCAAAATACAAAAACTTATTATTAACGATGACGGACGGGTATTCCGGCCTATGGCGAATGACGAACCGTCAAAATATAAAGACGTATTAACGATGACGGATGGGGATACCGCCGGTTGACGAATGGCAGACCATCAAAATTAATGACTTGTCCACCTGAATATTAATGCTGTACAGTACCACGGCAGTCAATTGTCAGTTATAAACACCGTATCTAATTTTGACACGGTGAGGCACCCTGAAAGGGGCCTGCCATCTAACGGTCCATCATTCAAAAACCAGCACCAGCTCCATCCATCTGCACCATCTCAAGTTTTGAATGAGTTTTCATGCGTTTCTGTTTCTCCTTGACAGATTTGTAAGGCATGGCCGGAATACAGTTTTTCCCTTGACTCCAGAGACGCCAGCAGCCTCAAATACCGCTTCGCGCTTATCAGTGGATTTTTAACAGCTGCTCTCTTAATACGATGGATTTGTCTGACAGGCGCTTTCCTGAATACGCCTTCAGGAGAATGAAGTATATGTAAAAAAAAAAAAAAAACTGCCTGGAAAAAGAAAAACTCAAATGTTGTTTTAACTGAAATCTGATATGCGTAATAATTTGGAACATGCTTCACTTCTTTCAGCGCAAGATTTGGACACCCAACAGGCATTCAATTCAAGCGTCGCCATTGTTACGAATCGTCTCTCAGAGTTGAATGTGAATTTTAAGCGAAATGTTGTTGCCCGGCTAATTGGGATTCTATAAAAGCTGGCCGGTGGTGAAAAAGGGAATGCCTGGACACAGATGCTACATTCTAATTCACATGCAGTCGTCCTATACAATACATCATTCATGCTCCCCTGCCAACACTCAACTGCTCCCTGGCGTGTCGGCCACACGTGTGTTTGCTTAGTTTTCTGGCCTTTTGCAGCTGACGTGTTTTGTAACATTATTCGTGACATATGTGAAACGTGTACTGGAAATCTTGTTGAGAAGATGAAAGAACCAATATGAAGAAAAAACATTTACACAAAGTCCTTTCAACTCTGGGCCAACACCTTCTTTGCAGATACACTTTAGACATGACTAATCAGCAGATTTCGCAAGTTTGAATGTTTAAAAAATAGGTTGACAAAACAAAGAAAAATAAAATGCAGGTTACTTATTTGCAAGAGACCTTTTGTGTTGGGCTTCAATGAGTGTTTACGTCTTGGAGCTTGTTTGGCTGGCAGGGACAATTTGCCATTCAAAGTGCTTCGAGTGTGTGCAAAGGGCCCATGTACCGTTGCGGTCACATGTTTACATACACTCACCATTTTTCATTTAGGCTATTTGAATTCATCGTTTTTATGGGCTGGAAGAACTGAACAACCTAAATAACTTCAAGGAGTTTTCAAGGGAAGCTTACGGAAATGGTATCCGCTATCCGCAGAGATGTTGCAATGAAGCGGTTCCTGTCTTTACCATTATACAAGAAGAGTATTTCAGTAGGGCCCCAACATTTTGTCAATCAACGGGTGATAGTGCAGTGATAATTTTGTCGCAGAAAAATTTACATCACGAAAATTTTTTACCAGACGAAAATTAGACAAAAACTAAAATAGAAGCCATTCATTGAAACTATAACGAAAATTTAAATTGACAATTTTTAAAATGAAACCACAGTGACAAAAAATTTACACAATCCAATCCGAAGGAATGAAACGCGGGTTGTTGAAACGAACCACTGTTTAGTGTTCACTGCACTTTATTTATTGTTCAGACATGTTTACATTCATTGTGCAGCTTTTTATTTAGGTGAAAACTACGTTATGTCAGTTCAACATGTTTCATTGAAACAATTAATAAAAATACAGTGGTAATAAATGCGTCTTGCGTGTTAAACTAGTTCCAAATAGGTGTGTTATAATTGTCTGTATAAAATTTGAAATGTATGCTGAAGGAAAATATCGACTAAATTGTCAGTTTAGTCGACTAAAATTGCTCTTGTTTTTCGTCGACTAAAATTGGATTCAAACTAATATGCAATCAGATGACTAAATTATGACTAAAAATATTTTAACTCAAGCTAAATGAAAATTTCTTGTCAAAATTAACATTGTTCTAGTGATAAAATTGAAATTGTCATTCTTGCTTATGATTTTTGAGTTGAAGAAATCTTGTTATTCAGATGTTTCATTGAAACAATTAGTAGATACAGTTGTATTAAATGTGTCTTGCGTGTTAAACTACAGTTACAAATAGACGTGTTATAATTTTCTTTATAAAAGTTGTAATGTACGCTGAAGGAAAATATCAACTGAACTGTCTATTTAGTCGACTAAAATTGTTTTTTTTCGTCGACTAAAATTGCTCTTTATTTTCGTCAACTTAAATTTTGTCTTTATTTCCGTCGACTAAAAAATTCCTCTATCTTCGTCGACTAAAATTGCTCTTTATTTTTGTCGATTTAAATTGCTCTTTATTTTCCTCGACTAAAAAATTGCTCTTTATCTTCGGCGACTAAAATTGCTCCTTATTTTTGTTGACCAAAATTGGATTAAAACTAAAATGCAATCAGATGACTAAATTATGACTAAAACATAATTAATTTTAGTCAAAAGACTAAAACTAAATAAAAATTTCTTTTCAAAATTAACGTTGTAGTGACAAAATGGAAATTGTCATTATTGTTTAATATTTTTTTAGTTGAAGAGTTGAAGAAATCTTGTTATTCAGACTACATTTGTATTTGGACTGTTATGAAATGTGTGTCGTCATTGCTTGACTGTCTATTATTTATCGGAACAATAATTACAGTGGATTTGACTGTTATCAAGCAAATCATATTAAAGTGACCCATTATGTAAAATTTTAAAGACTAAATATTGATTGGATTCAAACCCATTTTTTGTCATGAGTGCAAGTGAACATCTGCTGGCAACTGTATTCAAGGCCTTTTGCACATCTTTGCATTTGAAAGGAAATGGCAGTTGTCGAAAGGAAGCGAATCTACGCATGCAATATCATTTGGCTTGTTTCCTGCAACATCCTTTTTTGCATTTCGCGGCAAAAGAAAGTTCACCTTATTAATGAAATATACGGAATACATTCCTGACATTCATCCAGAAAGCTCTCACCGTTTGTTTAAGAGGTTACCATTAACATTGCACATGTGCCCCAACACCTGCAGAGTAATTAAAGGGATAGACATACAGTAGTTATTGTCGATTCGTTCAGGTAAGGAACAACTCGCACATCACTTCAGGGAAGGTAAAACCATACCTCTAAACAAGGCCCACACAACTTCTGTATGCACTTTGGCTGCTTTTAGGTTGCTCTTTTTCTTCTTCTTTTTTTTAACTCGAGGAAAAATATATTCGCAATCTATTGACATTTGCTCATGTTTTTTTGCCTTGTGACTTTTGTCCTGGCAATTCTCAAGAGGTCGAGCAAGAACAAGCAGGAGGAGGAGGACAAAGACGAGGCGTTCTGATTGGCTCGTTCAACTTTATACGAGCATGTGAATCTCATTGTACTCATCCCGTCCATCTTCATCAAAGTTGGGCGAGTCTTCGTCGCAATCCAGCTGTGGAGATAAAGAGCTTGACTTAGCTTGCTGACCAATTTCCCTTTTTTTTAAATAAATATATTTATTTGGCACATTTTGAGTCAAATGAGAGTCAATAAAGAGGAAAAAAAATCACGGGATCGATATCTTTATTTCAGGTCTTTTTGAAATGTGATACGTATTGGATGTTTCCCTATTTAAAACAAAATACTCTGGAAATGTAAATTAAAAGCTAAGCACAGACCATTAACTAGGTTTTTAAAAATACCAAAGTAAATTAGAGGTAAATGCCCTCAATAATTGTGGCATAATGCTGAAGCCTTAAAAAACAATTGGATTTTTTTTTTTTTTTTTTTTAATGCTTATGAGTGTCTAACCACAAAAAAACATCACCCACCCCAATAAGTGAACATTTCCAGGTAGAAACATAAGACATTTAGATTTGTCATGAAAGAATCGGGTCTTTTCTAAATGTGATACGTATTGGATGTCACCCTATTTTTTTAAAAAATACTCTGGAAATGTAAATTAAAAGGTAGGTACAGACCATTAATTAGGTTCTAAAAATACTAAAGTAAATTAGAGGTAAATGCCCTCAATAATTGTGGCCTAATGCTGAAGCCTTAAAAAACAATTGGATTTTTTTTTTTTTTTTTTTTTTTTTTTTTTAATGCTTATGAGTGTCTAACCACAAAAAAACATCACCCACCCCAATAAGTGAACATTTCCAGGTAGAAACATAAGACATTTAGATTTGTCATGAAAGAATCGGGTCTTTTCTAAATGTGATACGTATTGGATGTCTCCCTATTTAAAAAAAAAATACTCTGGAAATGTAAATTAAAAGGTAGGTACAGACCATTAATTAGGTTCTAAAAATACTAAAGTAAATTAGAGGTAAATGCACTCAATAATTGTGGCGTAATGCTGAAGTTGCCTTCAGAAACAATTTGATTATTTTTTTATTTTTTTTTAATGGTTATGAGTGTCTAACCACAAAAACATCACCCACCCTCAATAAGTGAACATTTCCAGCTAGAAACAAGAGACAATTTCATTTGTCATAAAAGTATTTCAGTTTCAATATTTACATTTAATTTGGTTGGTGTGAGTATTGGACACAAATCTGTTCACGTCCGTCCAATTGCTTAAAGTAGCAAAAGGTTCCAGCGGGGGATGAAGACAAGCTTCCAGCATTACTGGAAAGCCCCCGCCACACGACCTTACCGCCTGCAGCTCACGTTCCTCAAAAATCCTGGAGAGGATGACGCGGCGCAACGGCACCGTCATGATGAGGACGAAGGGGAATGCCAGGGAGGCGGCGGTGGACTTGACGACCCACAGGGCCACGATGCAGCCCAGCTGGATGAGGGTGAACATGTTCATGCGCCAGGTCTTCACCTGCGGATGATAAAAAAAAAAAAAAAAAAAAAAAAAAAAAAAACAGCTTCAAAACAGCTGACATTTGGCAACAGGATGGTTTGTGTTTTTTGCCTCCATCTTGTGGACAAGGACTGCTCCTCCAATTATCCATTACTTGACTTGACTTACAGTACTCGCATAATTTAACGTTAAAGATCAACTTTTCCTCATTCATTTTCAATGGGACTGACTTTGAAATTTTTCTAAGTCCCGCTTCCCTCGCCCACCTCCATACATAGAACTGATCAGCATTTGCAGCTCTCTGACACTGCTCAGTAGCTCACTTGGTATATAGCGCCTTGCTCAGTAACCAGGAGGTCGCGGGTTCGAATCCAACCTCTGACTGCACATTGCAAAAATATATATCCAGGGCCGTTATGCTAAGTGGTATACTTGTATCACAACTAAATATCATATCAGGAAGTGCATTATAATTTCACTGAAATGATCAAACACGTGTCCCCATTAAATGTTATTCAGCATCAGATGTCAGTTTTCAATATAAATACACTATAAGCCATGATTTTTATATTTGTTGCATTCACTTTAATGTTCAATGACACATTCACTACTATTATGAGTAATTTCTAGTTACTAGTAATCCTCTGTGATTGGTTGGCAACCAGGTCAGGGTGTACCCCGCCTACTGCCCAAAGCTGGCTTGGATAGGTTCCAGCACCCCCCGCGACTCTTGTGAGGAATAAGCGGTCAAGAAAAAGGATGGATGGATGGATAGTAATCCTACAAGTACTACTACTAGTTACTAATAATACTACTATTACTACTACTACTTTAACTACTACTACTACTACTACTACTACTACTACTACTACTACTACTACTACTAGTAGTGATTACTAGTTAATTATCTTAGAATTTTCCCATAAGTTATCCTTCAATTTAATTCATGAGCATTCAGCTTTTCATTCAGCTATTAGCATTCAGCTTTCAGCATTTCTTAGAAATTGCACTTAGTCTAGTTCAAACTTAACATCCTATGCAAATGAATGTCAGTATGGAGATGTGCTATTAAGTAGGGGAAGGCCCAAGCTTGTACGTGTGAGTCATTACTCAGGCTTCTGGGCATCTGCGTCAGTGCTGCAATCCATAACATCCCAAACACTAAAAGACTGTCATTTCTGCAGCGACATGACCTAGAAGGATGGGATCCGCTTTGTTTGGCTTTTGGCTGCGATTCACACACGGCTGGATTGTGTTCTGCCGTCCTACCGCTAATGACAGAGGACACGAGTGACAGCATGTACTGGAGATATTTCTTACTGTTGTCTGCGCGTGTGAGTGTAACAAGTGCATGTTATATTACCAGCGGGGGAATATGACTTGACTCCAGGCAGACTTAAGTCAACAATTTTAAGATTGGCTAGGCGAAAAACGTCTACAAGTATTTAGTATTTACTTGACTTTTACCCGGTATTAGGCATAGACCGAGAATATTCAATTTTGAGAGTCCACATTTCAAAGTTATTGATTAATTTGCGTGTTGATTAAACCATACATTGTTGCACCTCGAAAGTCAAGAATTGTTATTTTTGCCACACAGACTAATAAATTAGATTAGCGTCACACTTTAGCTCAGAGATAGCAGGTCAAACATGAACTAAGCTTCTTCCAATAACTGAAAATACAATAAAGTAACAGACAATACAGAGATGGGTTTGGGACAATTAAAAAATAATAATAATTTGATTGTGAATCAGTGTTATTTTAGTTAACTAAAAGTAATGTGAAAAACTAAAACTAAAATTCAAAAAACCAATTTCGTTAATGAAATAAAATAAAAAATGAATATGCTTTTTAAAAACTAAAACTAATGGGAAAAAAAACTAAAACTATAATTCAAAAAACAATTTTGTTAACAAAATAAAATAAAATCTCTTTTTTGTCGTCGCTCCGATGGTGTTTTTTTTTTTTTTTAATACTGCGCACAAGTAATGCACATTAAAAAAAAAAAAAAACTAATACTGAAACTAACCAAAACTAAACTAAAACAAATCATTTATTATATAACTAAAACTAATATAAACTAACAGAACCACCCTGAAAACTAAATAAAACAAACTAAACTTAAAAAAAAAAACAATACTCAAAACAAAATCAAAGCTAACTAAAATGAAAAATTCATAAACTATAATAACCCTCTTGTGAATGTGTTACTTGAAGCAAGATACTGAGTGCAAAGCGGCTCATGTCACATGAGGTGACTCAGCAAAAATGTGTCTTGACTATGACTTGTTGAACCCAAGTAATAACTTGACTTATCTTCAGTTCACATTACCATGGCTGGACTGGCCAGCTGGCATACAGGGCAGATGCCTGGTGGGCCGGTGTCTTTTGAGGCCGATGCAGCTCTTTTTAGTTACTATTTTACCCCAAGAGACTGGCCCACAATTTAGAGGGACTAGTCCCTTAATCCATTTTGAATATAAAGAACAAACTGAACCAACATCAGTCAAAATATCATTGGCAGAACAATGTGTTAGACGGGTATGGTTAGGAGTCCAGCCCTGTATGTGACCTCGAACCCCCTGGTGTCCGTTACCTTGGTGACATAAATGTGGTCGGGGTGATGCTTGGCCGGCGTGACCATGAGCGTGATGCGTTCGTACAACTGGATCCCCGTCAGGGAGGTGACGCCCATATACAAGAAGATGCCAAAGAGCACAGCCAGTGGGATGAGGCGCAGCACGTCGGTCATCACGATGGACATACCTGATTGGGCCAATTTCATAACTTGGATTTATGAATTCAGAACTAGCGTCATTTCAAAGCCGTCAGACATCCTTCTTACCGACGAGCACGGCCACGAGGAGCCCTGTCAGCCTCTGCTCTTTGACTTCCTGGATCATGGGCTTCTCGCCGGGGGCCGTGGCTTTGCTCATGACGGTCAGGGCGTTGACGTGGGTGACCGAGCGCACCGTGGCCGCCGTCAGCCACGGCAGGCCGAAGAGCGGGCAGAAGGCGCCCAGGATGACGATCAGCAGCAAGTCCAGGTGGAAGCCCGAACCTTTCACCAGGCGGCGCTCCTTCTTGCTGACAATCAGGCTGAAATGTGAAGAGACACACGAAACAAACATCACGATACGATATTATCACGATATGAAGGTCATGATACAATAATTATTACGATATAAATTCTGCACTTACGATGTGATCTGCGTTTCCATAAAAATGAGGATGAATACAAGAAGGGCGGGGACAATGGACGCTCCCATCATCCAGGTAGGAAATGGCTGTTTGTCCCCAAAGGGACTGATGAACCAACCTCTCTTGTTAGGGGAAGTGACTGAAAACCCGGAGGGCACATTGAGTTTCTAGAAGGAAACAAAATGTAATGCAAGGATTTTAGGAATCCCTTCAATGTTCAAGTGACAAAGGCCACTCAGGCCGCATTTACACAGAATGAAGGGCTGTATTCCTAAAGATTCTTAGTGCAAAGAGTTGCTCCTATTGGCCCAAGTCTAAGAAAAACCTTTTCTTACAATTAAAATGCTTTGCTTTTACTTTTACTCTTTTGAAGCACCAACAGTTTCAAGACAATCTTTAGAATGAGTTCTTTAAAATGTGACCTCATCACTAACACCCAATTCACACCGACTGTGGAACGAACGCAGTGCGTTTTCCATACGACAAAAAAATCAGCTCAGAATAAATTAAACATGACAAAATAACACTATTTCAACACAAAACGTACTTACCCATGGCAGAAGTCCCAGAAATAATGTCAGTCGACAACAGGCAAGCGTCGCTATTGTTTACAAAATAGGACTCTATATACACGGTTGTTATTGCATGAACTCAACTCTCCAGCGTGAACCTCACGTGATCTTGTGGTCTCACGGGTGCAGATTTCCGGACACGCAACCCACGCGGTGTGAATTGCAGTACGGCATCCGCACGGAAAACGCACCGCGTCCTTTCCGTAGTCAGTGTGAATTGGGAGTAAGAGTTTCTCTCCATTCCTTACTCAGAGTTCATGAGAATGTACTGGAATCACTCCTATGCTAAGACACCTTGCTAGGAATGTTTAGGTTATGTTGGATAGAACTCTCTAAAAGGATTCTTAGAATCTTTAGGAATACGGACGCTGGGGTATAAAGCCATTTACCTGCGTATAAGTGTCGGTCATGGAGTAATCCACAAACACAGAAACTAAAATTGAAATGGGAATACCAAAGTCCCCAATGATTCTTCTTGCCTTCCAAACAAAAAAACAAAAAAAACAGAAGAAAGTCAGTCGACTTTTGGCCACAAGAATATAAATGTCACTCAACGGTCTTACGATTTGGTAAACAAAACCCACACAAAAACCACCCTAAACCTAACAATTAGGTGACATAACTCTAACCACCAGATTAACCAGAGTGAGGTTAATTTCGTGGCGATTACCTTGCCACCCAAAAATCGACTGTTTCTGAACTTCCTGAGGAAGAAAGCCACAAAGAATGTGCCCATCATGAGGACGAGAGACAGCAGAGCAGTGTTGGGTTGGTTCTGGATGTCATGAAGCTGAGACGGAGGCGTGGCATCCCCGGGGTACCACGCCATCAACGGATGTTCTCGAAACACCTGAAAAATAAACAAGACATGTTTTTTTTTAAGGTGACAAACGCAATCAAATGTCTCCATCCAAAAATCTGATCTCCAAAATGACCTTGATGAGCTTGGAGAAGGTCTCGTAGATGAAGATGAGGGAGATCAGGAAAGCAAAGATCTCTTGAGTGAAGGGTGAGATGAAGCGAACCAGAAAGCTTCCCTCCGCCGCCACAATCAGCAGGACGATGAAGACGAGCCAGAACCCAATCCACACCCGACCCGTGAGGTACTCAAAATCGTAGGCCTGGCAGAACTGAGCGACAACACGTGCCAAGTGTGTGCTTGTCTTCACCTCGTCAGGTTTCCATCCAATTGTTTGGAATTTTTTAAGCAAATTTACTGAAAACGCGCAAAACGGACATGCAACTTATGCCTGTTTCCATCTTTTCTTCTTTTTCGAATATTGAGAGGGGACTCCGCCACTGTAGGGGGCGGTATACACCATCGAGATGTGATCTCCACTAGTAATTTAAAAGAAGAAGAACAGGAAGTGACGACGTATGAGGTTGCTTTTGTAATGCTTGATAAACCGTAGAGTTTCTTTGCTGTTTTCCATCTAAAATTGCATTAATATTCGCTTCTTTCATTAATTAATGCCAAAAATATTTATTTCGTCCCCCGCTAACCCCCCCCCCCCCCAAAGATACCTTACTTTATCGTCCACCATTGCTTTGTAACTACAAACGTACGTATATCCGGTCAAAACGTGACAAGAATCCGGTCTTGTCGGCATTTATTCGCAAAACGTGTTTCCAGTTTTTGTTCATGGACTAATATGGCCATAGATTTTAGTCCAGTTTTTATTAAATGAAGAACATTTTTGTCGTCATTCGTCGATGAAATTGCATACTGATTTAATCTTATTGTTTATTAATGAGTGTTTTAGTCTAGTCTAGTCAAGTTCTAGTCAAGTGAAAAATGTTGACAAAATTATTTTTGTTTAGTTTTCGTTGATGAAATTAATACTACCTCCAAGCGTCAAAACTTTATTTGCGAATTTTGGGCCCTTTTTTTTTTTTTTTTTCTCAAATTTCTAGTGTTTCCATTCAATTTTATTTTTGCATTTCTTGAAAATTCCAATAAAAATGGGTGGATGGAAACCTGACGTTCATACATCTAATCGTTGTGATGTATCGATTGTAACCTTCGATTGCTACCTTGTAGAAGGCTTCCTCAAACACCAGTAAGGGTCCAGAGAATCCTATGATGAGAAGTGGCTGACCAGCCAGTAGTGAGAATATAACTCCAAGTGTCGCAGTGGAAACAATCAGCTCGGTCACCCCCATCATGCCCTCGGTTTTCTCCCCTTCGCGTGAAGACAAAAAACAATACAAAAGCAATATTTTCAAAATGTCATTGTGTCTGTAGGAATAATGTAAATAATGAGTTATCATACATTTTCTGGAATGAAGAATTGCTTCTGCTTGCAATGAAGAATGCTTTGCTTTGCTCCACACTCACATACACATAGCCTAGCTATATGTTATCTTAACAGAAGATATCTCATCATACATTTGCTGCAATGAAGAATTGCTTCTGCTTGCAACGAAGAATGCATTGCTCTCACAGAAGACGAGTCAAGAAGCACAAGAACCAGAACATCTAACGCAGCAGAATGGTTAGAGCCAGTCTGCTGAAGCAGAATGGTTAGAGCCAGTCTGCTGAGGCCACCTGTTTTCTGTTAAGAAATGATTGCAAACTTGACCTCACATGTACTCAGCAATCTTCCACTTACATGCACACACATAGACAAACAAGTACACTGTTCCAAGTAGGGGTGTTAAAAAAAATCGATTTGGCGATATATCGCGATACTACATCGCGCGATTCTCGAATCGATTCAATTTTTAAAAAATCGATTTTTTTTTATTTATTTATTTATTTATTTATTTATTTTTAAGAGCTCAGAATTGTTCATTCGGTAGTCTTACCGATTCAACGTCTTATCATCATTGCCTTTTCTTTTTTTTTGTGTGTGTGTGTGAATCCATTTTTAAACTTCCATTTTTAATGGAAAAATATTCAACAAAACGTCTGACTTCGGGTTAGGATTCACACCTTGAGCATGGAAGAATGTTATATGAACGGAACATTAAGCCTTAATATTTTATTTTAATGCTGTTCAAACATGAAACAGATTACAACCTCTATAAGACTGAAATTTCAGATAAATAAATAATACATTTTCATATAAATCTTACACTCTACAAGCTTACTGATTAGTATTTTCTAAATTTGAATGAAAAAAAATCGCAACAATCGACTTATAAATTCGTATCGGGATTAATCGGTATCGAATCGAATCGTGACCTGTGAATCGTGATACGAATCGAATCGTCAGGTACTAGGCAATTCACACCCCTAGTTCCAAGTATGTTTTGCATTTGCATTATTTGGGTTGGAACACCAATGTAACTAGGGACTTGGAAACCAAATAAAAAAGAGAGGGTGAGGAGGAGATTTTTTTTTTCCACCGAGTGCAGTAGTGAATCTTATCAGTCAGTTCCTCTCCTCTCTCCTCGCAAGCCTTGAACTGAGTGTCTTCTCTCCTTTTTGTGCCGTGTTTAATAGATGTCAAACAGGTAAACCTGAGAGTATCTTACCTAGCAACCCCCCAAAGGTGATGGTGGGTGACAGTGCAGCAAAGTAAATGAAGATAACGGCAGCGAGGCATTGCATATCCACGGCATCCTTCAAGTCGCTGATGTAGTTGGGGTAGCGGCGCCGAATATCATGAATCAGTCCGCCGAACGGAATCCCTGAGCGCTTTAACGGGTCGACCTCTTGGTCGCCGTCCTCTTCTTCCTCTTGAATCAGGTCTGGATGTGGAACACGTGGCGGTTTTTCCCCATAAGTGTTTCTTCCTACAAAACGTTGTCAATGCCGCGGCTTACCTTTGTCGTTCTGCTCAATGCCGGACGAAGAGTGGTGCTTCTTCAGCTCCCTTTCCTTCCGCTTGCGCAGCATCTGCTTCTGGAAGTCGGCGACGGTCTTCAGCAGGTCTTTGCCCTCCACGTCGGATGGCGGAATGACGATGCTGCAGTCCAGGAATTCGTTGATGCCGTTTAGAAGATCCTGTCTGTTGTCGGCGAAATAAGCCACCTCGTGGAAGTTCTGCAATTCATAATCGAAGACCAATCAGCTTTAAAGTAACATGATATATGGTACTTTTTTAATTCGATAATCCTTGATTGACATGGTTGGGGTGACGAATGCCGATTTGTTTCCCCACCTTGTCCGACATAAGCGTTGAGAAGGACCGTCCAATCTCGTGGTAGTCCACGTTGGACTGACTGGGACCCAGCAGGACAAAAATAAAGCGAACGGGAACGGGGACCTCCAACACGGACTCCAGAAGCACGGCCTCGTTCAGCCGTACGAAGGCCATCGCCGGCTGCTCCAGGAATTCAACGCAGCCTACCAGGGAACAAAAATGGACATTCATGCCTTTTCCACCAAGATTGGTTTTCAGTGTAGGTGCAAGTACAACTGCAATATCATGGTCAAAACTTTTGGATACATCAACAAAGGATATTTTATGAGCAGTTTAGGAGATACAAATCGTTGGCGTCGCCAAAACTCCCCTCTGTCACAATTTGGCAAATTTCACATCTTTTCAAAAATCTATACTTTTGGTCAGTCCACATGTGGAGGTCATTTTTTGTGTAATCGTTGTTGAAAATGGCTTTGACCATGCAATGTTAACGGTTAAACAAACAAACGACGATTTTGGAGGTCTTGGTCTGACACCAGCGAAATTCACATCCAGACATTAGTAGCATGTCTTCCTTAGCTAAACCCAGCTGACTAAAGAAAGTTAATATTAAAATAATCACTGTATTTAAGAAGTGGTTAAAAAAAAAAAAAAAACTTGAAGCAGATATTTGCAAGTACAGTGTTCCCTTGCTATAATGCGGTTCACTATTCGTGGTCTCGCTGTATTGCGGAATTTTTTTTAGTGCAATTCTGCATATTTATTTTATTTTATTTTTTACAGTAATGCACCTATTACCAGGGTATATAAAATGTATGAAGGTTTGAAAATTGAGAATGTTTATACAAGAGAAAAATGTGAGAAAAAATAAATGCCTCGATGAGAAAAGTGTATAAACTGTACGGAAAGGAGTTTTAGGGCCTTAAAACATTTATAGTAAATCTAAACCATCAAGCTAGCAACTTTGCGGATTTCATTTATTGCGGGTATTTTTTGGAACCGAACCCCAGCGGAAAACGAGGGAGCTCTGTAAATACAAACCGAATCCATCTGTTAATGTGGAGATTCTGAAATCACATTTGCACAATTTGAAGTTAAACAACAGCTGTAAACGATTTTATCATCGAGTGGTTGTCGATTAACCGTTGCACGTATATATTTAGCATTTTGCTACTTTTTTTTTATTTATTTTTTTTATGATAAAACATAGAATGGCACCGGTTAACCCGTGAACATTGCTGGTAAGGAACAAACCGAACATGCAAGTAAGAAGTTGTAAAAGACCCGATTATACGTCAAGAGAAATCAATGTTATATGAAATGCCAAAAAGCAAAATGAAATGCTATTTTTTTTGCTCCGAAAGCTTACCAACGAGAACAATGACAGCTTCAGCATCTCTCGGTATCTTGGCGAGGAGTTTCAAAGACCTGGCGGCCGCCGGATGGCTCTCCGGAGATACGGGGTGGAGCGATTTCTTGGAGCGAGAACAACATACAGATTATCCACTAGATCGTTCGTGATGTGACAACGCAATACGTCTTGGGACCAATTACATTTGTTTTATTGAGCCAGCTCCCTCCCTGCGATATTGCTTATTGACCCCCACAAGGCTCCTTGAACGCCAACATTTGACATCATCAAAAAACCATGACACAGTTTGCAGTCCATGCATCAAGAAGTCTTCAAAGAAGTGCCAGTGTGTTGACTCAGAAAATAATTCAACGCATGTGGTCAAGCTGACTTCAAGCGAGCACCTCCGCCACTCGTCAAAGCACTTCCATGTGACGTTCGAGTCTCTCACAAGCGCTCCAACGCTCAGATTGAAGATTAACATTGATCATAGCTTGAGTCAAATTACGTTGCGGGATTCCCGTAAGAAGAAGAAAAAAAAAGTGCATGTGGATGATGTGATATCTGCCTGTGATGTTTCAACTTTTTTATAGTCTTTCGACACCTCCCTTGTTGGGTCAGTGAGCTTATTACGCATACATATATATTAGGGGTGTAACGCTAATGGCAATATTGTAATATCGCGATATTAAAACTTCCACAATATATTGTCGGCGTCATGTCACGATATTAAAAGCAGCACATCTGTTAAAAAAAAAAAAAAAAAAGTCAGGTTGATTTCCATTTGTGCAGTTCTCGCACCCTCTCGTGGCTAGTTTTTTTTTAAGTGCAGTTGAATTTTCACAAGGCATGTTTTGGCCCTTCTATGTTTAAAATCCACGCTAATAGTCAGATGATGGGGTTACCTAATATGCTTGTGAACAGAGGCAACCTACCCACAATATCGTGATAATTATCGTATCGTGACCTTCATATTGTGATTATCGTATAATGATGTTTTGATATCATTACATCCCTAATTAAGTAGTTTGTAAGCATGTCTTGCAAAACACCAATCGACTTTTCTGCCACTTATGTAAAAATTACAACTCATAACATTTAGATGCAACAGAACGTAAGAACAACAGCTTTTGATAATCAAGAAGACAAAATTCGATTGTACGATTTTGCAAAATTTCGATTTGATTTTCAAAATGGCGATTAATCATATTAATTCGATTTATTGCCACAGCCCTACTACATATGAATATACTGTATATTGGCACTGCCTGAGAGATTACCAAGTCAACGTTGAATGAAATTGATAGTAATTGATTTAATGGTAAGATTAAGAGTATATATTATTGTAATTGTCTTTATTTCTGACACTTTTTTGGCCTCTGTTCAAATTGTTGCTGTTCTACCTGAGAAATGAACATATGGGAGGGTTTGTGTTTGGAGTTCCATTTGGGACGTAACGGCAACTTACAAACAAGCTGACAAAGACATCTTGTTTGGGGTCATACACGGGCCCTTTGCCGTCCTGGTGCTCGTCCATTTCCTCGGCCACCAGGGGCAGGCTGGTGTCCTGGACGTTGTTGTGGTTAAAACTGCCGTGAAGACTGCTCGATGAGTGGTGGCGGTGGAAACGGTGCTTCATGTCACTCGGATGACTGCGGCAGAATTAAAAAATAAATATGAATAAAAAGGTATAGGTTTGTGATAATCATCACCAAGAAAAAAAAATCACTTTAGTTGCCTATATGAAGAATTTATGGTTAGATTTGGAAAAAATGCACCAGAAGTGAACAAAAGCATTCAAATGGATGAAATAATACCTCAACAATAGTATGCAGTAAGTTGTAGTCAACAGCGTCAAATTGCCCAATCAGTAGTGTACCACGGGTGTTCCGCAAGGTTCCACTCAAAGGCCTTTTTTTTTTTTTTTTTTTTTTTTTTTTTTTTTTACATAAATGACCTTGCAGATGCTCAGTGACATGTCCCACTTTTAAAACCTTCAAGAATGGACTAAAATTTTTTTTTTTTTTAAAAGGCGAAAACTGAGCTTCCTCAGACAACCCAGGCTAAACCTCGCTCCTCCCGATCTGCACAGGTTATTTTAGTTAACTAGAACTTACGAAAAAACTCAAATTTAAAAACCAATTTCGTTAATGAAATAAAATGAACACGGAAATGCGTTTTAAAAAACGAAAACTAATTGAAACGTCATTTTCTGTTTACAAAACTAACTAAAACTAACTATAATTACAGCAAAAATGTCATTTGTTTTATTCTTATTAATTTAAAGCATGAGTCTTTAGGGATGATTTGTAATGTAATTTTAAGTACATTTATTTTGATATTAACCGGAATAAGAACGTTTGAAATTGTGTCACACAAAAGTGACATCATCTCGCAGCAGCCAATAGAAAAGCAACTTCAGATGATGTTGCGCCCATGGTGCTTTTTTAAATGTTGTGCACAAGTAAAACACATTAAAAACTGAAACTGATACGAAAACTAACTAAAATTAAACTAAAACTGTCATGTTTGGGTTTGGGTTGATTGTCATGTCCACCTGTGTTTGCCTGCCCTTCCTCATGTGTCAACCAATCAGCATCCTCTGCCACTTGTGTCTTGCCCAGCTGTGTCTAATTGTGTCAATTAGTGTGTGTTTGTGTGTATTTAGTCTCTTGTTTCCCCTCTGTCAGCATTGATTCATTGTGGTTTCCTCCTGTCATGCTGCCAGTTTATGCCTAGAAGTTTCCCCCCATGTTTTGTGTTGCTGTTTTTTTTCAATGTATTTGTTTGTTAGCCAGAACCTTGTTTTTGTTTAGTTAAATCTTTCTTTTGACTTCACCTCTTGACCAATCCTTTTTCGACACGGCATTTGACATTCATAAACTGTGCAGAAACCACAAAATAACAAGCTGAGTTTGTTAGCTCCACAGCACTAGCATGATTTGTGAAGCACACGTTACAACATTTTCACTCCCTCGAATGTCATGTCAAATTCATTGCTTGTCCACCAAGTCCAATGGTGATATCACCCTCCCTGACTCTTGAGGACCACATGGTCCAGTATGATGGTACCGGACTTTCCGGTTAGATTTTGGAAAAAAAATAAAAATAATAAATCACCGGAAGTGCACAAAAAGCCTTTCATTGGATGGAATCATACCTCACCAATAGGATGCAAGGAGTTGTAGTTAACGGTGTCAAATTGCCCAATCGGGAGTGTACCACGGGTGTTCCGCAAAGTTCCACTCTAGGACCAGTTCTTTTTTTTTTTTTTTTTTTTACATAAATGACCTTCCAGATGCTCTGCGACTGTCCAACCTGACAACCAACACGGCTCAACCTGGCTCCTCTCTATCATTTATATCTGGCGATTCGATCCGTATCACGATTCATAGGTCACGATTTGATTTGATACCGATTAATCCCGATACGAATCTGTCAATTGATTATTTCGATTTTTCTTTTTAAACTCAAATTTAGAAAATACTAATCAGTAAACTTGAACATGTACACTGTAAGATTTGCATGATAATGTATTTAACTGAAACTTCACCACTGTGTTGAACAAACAGGTTGTTCAAACAAAATTAAAATAATAAGGCTTAATGTTCCATTAACTCATTCAAACCCAAAAACGTGTACAACACATTTTTTAATACTTTGTCCATCACTCCCAAAAATGTATTTACATATTTGTTTGTTTGTATTTTTTTTATTTTTTTTATTTTTTTTTTATAATGCAATAGCATACAGAAAGAAAACATGAAGTGGTGGCTTAATGCAATGGTAGTTATTACAAAAAAAACAGCCAGCAGGTAGCAGCAGCGTATAAGAGATCAGCCAAGGGCATTTTGCAACAAGTTCTTTTTGTCACTGTTTTCACCAGGAATGTGAATATTGATTAAACTTAGCTATATTCTAATGCTAATTGCTACAAAATGGGAACAAATACAACTGTGCTTTTTTTCCTGATGAAAGAAGAGACTCTAATCTTTCTTTTGGTAGGTTCCATGTTTTATCCTTATCTCTCCGTTGAGCTCTACCATTTCAATATACTTCCTTGACACCAATTCCTTTTTCGACACGGCATTTGACATTCATAAAACAGTGCAGAAACCACAAAAAAATCAGTTTGTTAGCTCCACAGCACTAGCATGATTTGTGATGCACACGTTACGACTTTCACTCCCTTGAATGTCATGTCAAAATTCATAGCTTGTCCACCAAGTCCAACAGTGATATCACCCCCTCCCCCGACTCATGAGGACCACATGGTCCAGTATGATGGCACCAGACGTTGACAAAACAAGCAAATTGCTCACAAGCCGTTCCTGATGAATCTTTCAAGCCAAACACGCGAACGGCATCTCGATGTGTTTCTCTTTCCACGTTGTAAATCTGATGTCAGTCTCATAATGAGCGTCAATGACGGAGGCTTCGCTTTCTCTCCCCCAAGTGGAAGCTGCCAACGATATGTCGGGAATTTACGCGGAAAAGGCTGACAATGACCGCACGATGGCCCATTTGGAATTTTGGCGGAGGGGTGGCTTTTATTTTTTGGTCACATTAAGTTGCATTGCTTTGCGTTTGTGAGTACGGAGCCAAATTTGAGCAACACAATTCTCCAACATGTTTATTCATGAGCCTCTAAGAGTACAAATCAAGGAAATAGACGGGTTGGTAAGGGGAAATCCACGCCTTTTTGTACGAAGCGGGTGACGTATCCTGTTTTCCCGTTGACTCGGCTATTGTTTGGACAGGCATGAGTTGCTTTCGTCCCGCTAATTCCTTTTGACAGCATCCATGTGGCGAATGTATTTTCATTACGTAATCCTTCAAATCGATACGTCTAATCAATTACCACCGTTGTTTTTTTGTTTTTTTTTTAGGGCAGTTTTACTGGCATCTCATTATGAATTCAATGTACCGTATTTTCACGACTATAAGGCGCACCTAAAAGCCTTCAATTTTTTCAAAAGCTGACAATGCGCCATATAATCCAGTGCGATTCAATTTATGGATCAATATTGAGCCGCAACAAGTCTCGCTGTCAAGACGCTATCGGTGACCCTGCACGATCGGTGACGCGCATATGCGCAGAAGTTCCCGCCATCATGGATTTCTCGCTAATACTAATACTTTGCCTCAGAGAAAATAATAAAACAGGAGTTTGTTCATTTTGGGAGTGAATGGAGTTGTTAGAAAGCTGGTTTGTAATCTATTAATAAAGTTTGACTGACCTATCTGTTTTGTTGACATTCCCTTTAGCGCAGCACCATCTAATGGATGCATAACCTAACCCCAGCCTCTACTGTAGCGCCTTATATATGGAAAAAGTTTTAAAATATGTCATTCATTGAAGGTGCGCCTTATAATGCGGTGCGCCTTATAGTCGTAAAAATATGGTAACTTGAGTTATGAAGGACCAATCATGGCTCAGTTTACTTGAGCAAACCCAGAAAACAGGTGAGCCATGATTGGCCGTTACCAACTTCCTCGGCACAGGTGATGTCATCATCAGTCGGCAGCAAGTAGAAAAATTACTTTTTAAAGGTACTAATTGTACATGATAAATAATTCAGTTAGAAAATTCATTCTGGACAAAAATATGAACTTTTCAATGCTGAAAATTGTTCAATGGGTCTCTTTAACAGTATGTCCAGGCTATAGAACAGTGGTGTCCAAACTACGGCCCGGGGGCCATTTACGGCCTGCCCTCCATTTTTTTCGTGGCCCGCGACATATGTTAAAAATGGCTTTTCACTCAGTTTAAATAAAATGAAAACAAAAATGTTTGGAGATGGTCAAAGTAAGAAGGGAGGGTGTCGAAAAACAGGATCAATTAAAGGTTATGTTAGTTCACTAAAACGAAATAGCTAAAACTAAAATTCAAAAAACAATTTCGTTAACAAAATAAATTAAAAACGAAAATGCTTTTTTAAAAAACAAAAACTAAGTGAAATTACATTTTATGTTTACAAAACTAACTAAAATTATAATTATAGCAAAGATGTACTTCGTTTTAGTCTTTGGTGTGATTTTTAGTAGATTTATTTTGATATCAACCGGAATAATGACGTTTGAAAGTATGTCACAAAAAAGAAAAGCACCTTCAGATGATGTCACTCCCATGTTTTTTTTTTAAATATTGCACACAATACACGTAAAAAAACTAATACTAATACTGAAACTAACTAAAACTAAACTAAAACTAAGCATTAAAGAACTAAAACTAATAAAAACTAACAGAACCACCCTGAAAACTATTTATAACTAACTAAAATTAAAAATTCCCAAACTATAATAACCCTACTGTCATATTACAAATAAATTGGTTCATATACTGTAGCATTTTTCTAAATATGCAAAAGCACAAATAAATTATTTGTACAATTTTTAGGACTAAACACAATTTCTCTTCATAACATTATGTGGCCCGTGCGTCCTTCTGATTTTCTGGATGTGGCCCTCAAATGAAAAAGTTTGGACACCCCTGCAATAGAAGAAGACCAGAGCTGCCTTCCACCAAGCGCCATCGATAATGTTGTTAGCTTTCGAGCCGGGCACAACCAAACCCACAGTTACAGCTTGAACATCTGCAGCCTTGTCAACCACAGGAAAGTTCAGACGATGAGCCAAGTCTTGTTCAAGCTTAACATTCTGGAAATTCCCAGCGCGGGTTCCCCCTGTGTCAGCCTTTTTTTTCTGACACCAAACACCAACAAATAAGGAAGAGGGGCAACTCGGATCTTCTCAGATGTCGCCTTAAACGTTATGTTGCCATTAACGGGACTGAGAAAAACGAGTGCATTTAAAGTAAAGTGAAAAATTGATTCTGGGTCATCCAGGCTAATAAAGTTTGAAACGAAGAAATCTGAGATCCAATGAAGGCTTCTGGGCCAAGGTTGTAACAACACAGATGAACGCGGCGGGTGGGAATTAGGGTTGAACTTTCGGGATCAAATTCACAGAGAGACTCCCGTTGTGTTCTCACTGCGTACCGATTCCTTCTGATGCAAAGCTGTTAAATGTGTCGTTAACAACCAAAAAAAGCACGTCACAATAAACATCCATTTTCGGGGTCGTTTCAGACCTCGCACTTAGAAACAGCTACTACAGTTTTGCAACAAGTTTGCCGTCCAATTTCCTTTTTTTTTTTTTTTTTTTTTTTTTTTTTTTTTTTAATTTCAAGTACGTTCACTTCCCCTGAGAATATTTTGATATTCCCCAATCTTTTTGAAGTACCTGGAATACTGCAAAATAAATTTTTGAAAAAAAAGTTTTTGTTTTTAAGCTTTGATGTGTCCACTACAGAGGACATTTTTTAAAACTCAAATGCTAGACTCAAATAGAATTAAAATAATTCAAACAATACTTTTATGTGATATTAAGAGTCTTATAGAAAACATGCTAACAACATTTAAAGCCTAAATTTGTTCAATAAAAATTGTTATACACTTACTTTTCCTCTTCCCTAAAACGTGCATGCACTGAGGGAAGCCATTTTCTTTTATGATGCAATCAAAGGTAGCAAATCCCCACCCCTACACATTTGGTATCATTGGAAAGCTCTCAATGTCCTCTATAGAGCGCACAAGGAGTTAATTCAATCGTATGCACTGGGTGGAAGATATTCAGGTTTAAAAAGGTCCACTACAGAGGACAAATTTGAATTGCTGATAGTCAGGAGGATATGTACTAGTGGATGAAATTGTAATGACTGTAGTAAAAAATTCATATAATTCCTCATTTCTAGTCCCTGATCGTAAAATGGCTGCAGGAGGACGGCCCATAATGGTATCAGTCACCGCCGCGAGTACCGATACCTTAAAACAATACTGGTATTGGTACCAATACCCATGGTATCTGTTGTCATCCATCATAGTCAGGGTGATGCCACCGCTGCCTCAATTTGAGCCATGAAAAACCCTGTTTTGTGTTTGTGAAAACTCAGTTTACACATGAGACGACGGTGGTGAGGAATTCATTCATAAACGACCTTTGGGGTTAAGGGTAAGATAGGCTACCTCTAATTCAGAGTTGATAAGTAGTAGTTGATATGACTGTTTCCGTATTGTGCGTTTTTCACTGTTTAACAACAGTTTAAAACCGTTCCCAAAGCATCTTCTTTGGAGAGGCTAAACTACATTTGTTCAATGGGAATGCGGTTCCAAACACAACCAAGGAAGAAGCGGCTTGGTAACAGACCTGTGTTTGAGCAGCAGAGCCCTGAGAACGCAGGATCTGTCCTCAGCTCTGATCTGGTCAGAGATGATCATCGTCTCCACCACCAGATGGGCTATTCCCGGAAGAGTGTTCTGCTCCAGGTCCAGAAGGATTGCACCTTGAAAAGATTACTGTCAGGTACGACATACTGTACTGGGGTTCTCGGTTTACTGGTTGAGTTCTATTACTCTATGAACATGTTTTTTTTTAATGTTTTGAATACAAATTCTTCAATGAGCGGTTGTTTCGGCCGATGCTCGAGTAGTCCATTTACCGTGCGTGATCGTGCGGCGAAGCTCCAGAAGGCTGCGAAAGGAGAGCGAAGCCACGTGAGGTTTGCCCCAGCGGTCCGTCTCCTCCTCCACGTCCTCCTCAAACTTGATCCAGCGGGCGCGCTCCTTCCAGCGCATTTCATGGTCCTTCTCCACAATTAGCTCATTGAGCTCCACAAACAACTGAAGGTCAAGACGAAAGCAGATTGGAGATGTCATCAGTACAAATCGCATGGCTGTAGGGATGGGAGGAGATCACATATGTGCAAGTCTTAAGTTCAAAGTTTCAGGTATCAAAAAAACAAAAAAAACAAGTACGTCAAGTTGAGTCCTCACTAATTTCAAGCAGATTGAGTGAAGTAAGTTATGCACCTCGGTGGGAGGGCCCCGGGGGGTGGATGAGATCCGCCCGGAGTTCCTAAAGACTCTGGATGTTGTGGGGCTGTCATGGTTGACACGCCTCTACAACATCGTGTGGACATCGGGGACAGTGCCTCTGGATTGGCAGACCGGGGTGGTGGTCCCCCTTTTTAAGAAGTGTGTTCCAACTATAGAGGGATCACACTCCTCAGCCTCCGTGGTAAGGTCTATTCAGGGGTGCTGGAGAGGAGGGACCGTCGAGAAGTCAAATCTCGGATCCAGGAGGAGCAGTGTGGTTTTCGTCCTGGCCGTGGAACAGTGGACCAGCTCTACACCCTCAGCAGGATCCTCGAGGGTGTGTGGGAGTTCGCTTAACCAGTCCACATGTGTTTTGTGGATTTGGAGAAGGCGTTCGACCGGGTCCCTCGTGGAATCCTGTGGGGGGTGCTTCGGGAGTACGGGGTACCAGTCCCCCTGATACGGGCTGTTCGGTCCCTGTACGACCATTGCCAGAGTCTGGTCCGCATTGCCGGCAGTAAGTCGGATTCGTTTCCAGTGAGGGTTGGACAACACCAAGGTTGCCCTTTGTCACCGATTCTGTTAATAATTTTTATGAACAGAATTTCTAGGCGCAGCCGAGGCGTTGAGGGGTTCCGGTTTGGTGGCCTCAACATTGCATCTCTGCTCTTTGCAGATGATGTGGTGCTGTTGGCTTCATCAAGCCGGGATCTCCAACTCTCACTGGAGCGGTTCACAGCCAAATGTGAAGCGGTTGTGATGAAGATCAGCACCTCCAAATCCGAGACCATGGTCCTCAGTCGGAAAACGGTGGAGTGCCCTCTCCGGGTTGGGGATGAGATCCTGCCCCAAGTGGAGGAGTTCAAGTATCTTGGGGTCTTGTTCACGAGTGAGGGCAGGATGGAGCGAGAGATCGACAGGCGGATCAGTGCAGCGTCTGCAGTGATGCGGACTCTGTATCGGTCCGTCGTGGTGAAGAAAGAGCTGAGCCAAAAGGCGAAGCTCTCGATTTACCGGTCGATTTACGTTCCAACCCTCACCTATGGTCACGAGCTGTGGGTCGTGACCGAAAGAACAAGATCCCGGATACAAGCGATTGATCATCCGGGAGGGACTCAGAGTTGAGCCACTGCTCCTCCGCGTCGAGAGGAGCCAGCTGAGGTGGCTCGGGCATCTGGTTCGAATGCCTCCTGGCCGCCTCCCTGGGGAGGTGTTCTGGGCATGTCCCACCGGCGGGAGGCCCCGAGGTCGACCCAGGACACGCCGGAGAGACTATGTCTCTCGGCTGGCCTGGGAACGCCTTGGGATCCCGCCGGAGGAGCTGGTTGAAGTGGCTGGGGAGAGGGAAGTCTGGGTTTCCCTCCTAAAGCTGCTGCCCCCGTGACCCGACCTCGGATAAGCGGTAGAAGATGGATGGATGGATGGAAAATTTGATCGTGAATAGTGCCACAAAAACCTCATGAGTCTTCTTATCCGCCGCTCGTTTCTTCTTCTTCAGACTGGACAGCGGCGTGGAGCTGGTGCTGGTGCGGCCAACCTGAAACCGGGACGACTTCTTCTTCACTAAGTGGCGTCTCACCCCGGGGTTGTCTTCAAATCTGTGACCTGCAAGAAACAAAACATCTTTTGCATTAGATAACAACTTGCAAACAGAGTTATTAATGACATATTTTGCATTGTTGTGATTGACTAGCTTTGTTTTATTTATGACACTTTTATTGTTATATTTTTTTACGATATTATTAAGAGTGTGTCAATCCGACCTATGAAGATAGTTGCTGAGAAACTGAAGGTCAAGAGAAAACCATTCTGCAAGGATCATATTGTGTAACGGACAATCTCCAGTGGAGCAACTTAATTAATGTGTACTGATGAAATGTTATCATAGGAATTAAAAATCCCCTAATGATATTAACCATACCAAATAATTTGGTTGCCTGATTCTGTCATTGCAGTAGGCCACCCAATTCTTATACCTAAAACATCTGATTGCACGAAGTGTCTCGGTTGTAAGTAAATGAGAATACTGTAACTAGACGGATATAAGGGATACCTTTTATGGAACAATGAAATATTCAGACCAACTTTTTCTTTTTTCTGGAGAATTGTCGAAATAATCTGAAAAGCATTCTTTGTTATTGTTTGTTCCAACAGGCCTTGGCTATCCTTGTCCTTTGGGCTCAACAATGTCTTTTTCATAGAATTTCTTACAAATGGTAGCCCATAATTTGAACAATCGATCGATTCCAGACAATCTAGCTTCTCCAAACTCTTCTCAGCAAATCATGTCCTATAGCTCATCACTTTATATATTTTTTTGAACAAACACAATTGTATTGACCTTAAAAATCTTTTTTTCCAAGAGTGAACTGGCATTAGTATAAGCAGTACAGAAAATGGACAGCAAGAACAATAAGTAGGGTTTTGAATTCTCTCCCAGTCTATAGATAAAATCTGATTCCCATGTAATGTTTTTATGGTCATATTGTTGTCGTGTTCAGCTAACAAAAAGTCTGTGGGACTGAATCCCCAAAGAAATCGTGAGCTGGCCACCCTGGAACCATTTAAAGCAAAAATGTGGAATGGAAGTGCACACACTGATTGTCAATGAAATGTCTTTCCGCTCCAGCTGTAGCTGAGCCCAAAGCCAAATGGATCCCAGCAGATCAATGGAAACGCAGGAAACAGCATCGGCTTGTCGATTCACTCAATACCGACATAGTCCTCTTTGACATGTGCCCTCATAGCATTCGAAATAATCAGTGGAAAGTCATATCCATTAATTGTCAGGATATAAATAGAAAAAAAAAATGTTGTGTTGTGATGGTGACGAGCTTGGAACCAACATTATGCGTTGTCACGATTCCACCAAACTACTTACGGATCGAATCGAGCGGAGAGCCCAGTTGAGTGTGGATCGACTCCAGCAAGTCGTAGTCGTCGAAATCGAAAACAAACTCTTCAAAGTCTTCGAAGCCTTCGGCGGTGGACGGCGAGCCGCGTTGCTCATTTTGCCGCTGCCTCGGAGTGCCCGAGCCTTTCTGGACGCCGACCCCGTCGTCGGCCTGCTTGTCTTGTCCGTCCAGATCTGTCATCTCCGCGGCTTGTACCTCCTCCCGTCCACCTCTCTCCACGTGGGCTCACTGCTCATCCAGGTGCTGCCCGCTCTTTTTCCAACACCAGCGCCTTGCCCGGAACCGTTTTCAGAAGAAGCTGCTCGTCCGCATCGCTTTCGGTTATAAACAAACCCAAAGCAAAGTCAAATCCGAGAACCGAAGGGCCACGTCTCTCGAGCCGCGGTCAGAAGAGCGCGAGCGACAACTGGCAACATTTACTCGGGCCACAGACGGCAAAGGGCAGAAGAGGGCGTGGTCGTCAACGGTGAGAACTGAATTGCAGTGGCCACTCTTGTTTTGGGTTTCGTCCACAGGCGATTGATTTTTTAGTTTGTGCCAGAACGATCGATGGAGAGTGAATCAGAGTAGAAGCCTGGGTGATGTTGTAATTTGTAAAAAACGGTAAACTCCCACCATTCAAGAGGGAGAGCCACAGATAACTAAAACTTGAATAATTGATGGCACCTGGTTAAAAATGTAGTCACTGAAGATGTAACCGATAATTTGCCAGACTTCAATGTCGTCCTTTCGCCAAACACCTGTCTATTTTATGTCTGATAAGATTGTCCTAAAAGACAACTCCGATTCTGTCAGAAGTGTGTGAAAAGTTGATTTGTCGCAATATTAGGGCCCATAAAGACATCTCCAATAGTAAACATGGTCAATATTTACGAATGTAGGGAAAGCCGACTACACTCGACTCTGCGAATTGCAACATGGAACGGAATGTAAAAGAACAAAGAAGGGGCAGTCCATAAAAACCAACATGACTGAACCATCCATTCCGTCATTTTTTCATATAAAAGTATTTTCTGATCGGTTCTGAAGACATTAACATCACATTTACAATTTTTAGCTATGTTTTCAATCTTTATTAATTCCTTTTACAGGGAGTCCTCGATTAAGGCGCACTTGACTTAAGGTGTTTTGACTTTACAACGGTTACGCCCGGTCCGCCATTTTGGCCGCAGTGTTTTCCGCTCGTTCGCTATTTAGCCCTTAGCTAGTGCTAGCGCTTGTGCACTTGTGGGAGTATCTTTGGCCTTTTCACCCTCTTTTTCCCACATCAGCCCCCCCCCCCCCCTTCTTTTCCATCCAACTCTAAGCAGTAATGTTTGTATTAATGTATTTAAGATTTTTTTAATGCAAATTATTTTGATGTAAATATTCACTGGTAATGGGGAAATTCGGGTTACATCGCTAGCGTAGAAATGTAACTCCGATTTAACTCGGGGACTCCCTGTATTAGCAATGAAAATTAAACAAGCTTGTTTCTTTTCTTTTTTCTTTTTTTTTTTTTTAGAATAAGCATTTTGATATCCCCAAATTAACTCATTCAAACCCAAAAATGTGTAAATACGTTTTTTAATACTTTGTCCTTGACTCCCAAACAACAAATTTATATGTTGTTTTAATGTTGTTGTCTTTTTTTTTTTTTTTTTTTTTAGCATACAGAAGGCTTTGGTGCAGCTTAAGGGGTGGCTTAAAGCAACTGTTGTTACTACAAAAAAATATTATCATAATTCTAGTTATTTTCAAACTCAGCAGTCCACCAGAATTCCTTAAATCATTCAAATGCCTTTGACCTTTTTTTAAAAAAAAAAGAGAAAGAAAAAAAAAAGTTTGCTAGTATGCCAGAAAATCAGGAGAACATATAACGAGTACAAAGGAAAAAACAAAACAAAACAGCTTTTTAACTCATTCACTCCCCACATGGCCCTGGTTGATCTCTTTTACTCTGCTACCACCTGCTGGCCGTTGTGTAATAACTACCATTTCTTCAACCATTCTTTGCAGTTGAGAGGCTGCATTAAAGCCTTCTGTATGCTCTAGCATAAAAACAAAAACAAAAAAACGTCTTTGGGAGTAAATGAGTTAAGGGTGATTTTGGGGGAAGAGTATTATACATTGGATTTTACGGTGCTTGTTGTTTTTTTGGGTGGGGGGGGTCTATGGATTTTTTTTTTTTTTTTTTTTTTTACATTTCACATTTGCATGCAGTTTTGGTTCAATCAATCCTACTTGATTGCTAATATGTCGTCCCTTTGCCAACCAATACACCAAAGGTCCAAAAAGGGAGTGCCAAAAAATTTGAGGCAATTTGTTTTCACTTTTAAAACATCCCCAAATGTTATTGCCTGTTCATTTCATGCGATATGCGTTGTGGTTGTTTTGAACCGAATCTTTCGCCCGACCTTATGCAAGGATTTTAATTGTGGAAAGAAAAGGAAAAGCAAGGGTGCACGGGAGCATGTCACCATGAAGGATGGCTCGCCGGCAGCTGTGATTTTTAGTGGCCCCGTTTTGTGTTTCTGCACAGTCAATGATTACTCCAGTCTGGTGAAGCAGGAAAAGGCCGCAGGCAGGGTCGCCGGTGAAGGGGAATCGATCGACTGTAGGCTGACTTCATGACTGCCCCCTTTTTCTCTAATGTCACTTTCCCTCCTGATTTCACGTTTTCTTTGTCTTTATTCGATATATCGTCAATGAATCTGCACACTTTCTCACTTCGCTTGTGGTGTAGCTGTCATGTTTTCATCATTCTCTTGGTGCGTTGGTTCATGTGAATCTCACAATTTGTACGTATACCTGCCAACAATCCATCATCTAATTTATCCATTTGACCATTTATTTATTTATGACAACTAATGTATCTCTCGTCCACTATATGTCATTCATGCAACACAATAATAGCTTGAACTCAACAGGCCCGGATTTCACAATCAGAAGCAAAGTAAATAAATGGAGAGCAGATCATTATTATTACTGTTTACTGTAAACCCAAACGTTCAAAATAATCAAATAGATTAAGTACACAACACTCATAGTTTATAAAAAAATAAAAATAAATACTACTAACTTAACTTTTTTAAGTTGGTGTAACTTAGTATGCTTTTATGAGTAATTTGTACTAATATTTTTTGTAATATTACCTATTTAAAAAAAGGTAATATTATACCTAAAACAAAACATCAAATATTACATGAAGTTTTATTTTTAGTATCCGCTATATAAATTAATGTTATGTGTAAATATTACCTTTTTTGAAATAACAGAAACAAGATTTTAATCATGAAGTCACAAAATTTTATTACGTTACAGCTAATTTATGTTTTTACGTTATCTATAACCAAAAACTTTTTACAAATTAACGAGTAAAATCAATTATAAACGTATACACAAAACATAAAACAAAACATCAAATATTACATGAAGTTTTATTTTTAGTATGCATTTATTCATTAATTTTATGTGTAAATATTACCTTTTTTTTTAAATAACAGAAACAAGATTTTAATCATGAAGTTACTAAATTTGATTACGTTACAGCTAATTTATGTTTTGAGGTTATCTATACCCAAAAAACTTCTACATATTAATGAGTAAAATAAATTATGAAACATATACACAATGCCCTGCGATTGGCTGGCAACCAGTCCACTGTGTACCCCGCCTGCTGCCCAAGGCCAGCTGGGATAGGCTCCAGCACCCCCCGCGACCCTTGTGAGGAATAAGTGGTCAAGAAAATGGATGGATGGATGGACATCTACATAAAACATAAAACAAAACATAAAATATTACATGAAGTTTTATTTTTAGTATGCACTATATAAATCAATTTTATGTGTAATATTTCATAATGTATTTTACTTGTTAATTTCTAATTTTATGTTAGTCTCATTTTACTCTACAGTTGACATTTTGTAACAGAAAGCTTCTAAGTAACTATGTATCAAAAAAATTACGTTGGGTGTAATCGAGTGATAGACCGATATGGTTAGTCTGGCACCGATACTGATTATTAGTAGTCAAGGAGGCCGATAACCGATATTTCAAGCCGATATTCATTTGCAGTTAAAAAAATAAAATATTAGCGTCAAAATTAAAAAAAAAAAAAAAAAAACTTTGTTGAAATCCCATTAAGCATGTTTGTTACCTTTCGACATTTTTTCACACTTTGAAAGTTTTGAATTTTATTTTTTAAATGTATAAAGAAAAGAAAGCTTTGTTTAAAAATTATAACAAAAATTGCCGGGAGCTGTCAGGGTCATCAGAACTGTTAAGCGAAATTAAAAACTAAGCAAGCAAATAGTTCCCCTAAAGTTTTCTACTGTAAATAAATTTTTATTTATTTATTTAAAAAAAATAAAATGTGCAGGGAGTTCCCAGGGCGAGCGTCACCTTTTTATGAAGTGGAAATTTAAAGAAATCCATAAATGAAAAGTAAAGTAAAGTAACTGTATCTCACTGAAGGTAACTAATTTTCGGTTTTTGTCAGGGTTCGTAGACAGTCAAAAATTAACGACAAAAAAAAACATTTTTTTTTTTCGACAAGTAAAAACTGACTGTGAACATCTTACAAATCCTAATGAAAATCGAAAAATTCGTAAAAAAGGCTGATGCCGATATTTGGCAAATTGCTTGATATGTGCAAGTGAAAGTTGTGCATCCCCTCAATTCGGTGATCCAAAAGAAACCGTTCCACCGCACTCACTTTTCATGTCATCCAAGTCCACGCTGGCCAACATCTGCGCCTCGGCGTCGTCGGTCGGCACTTGCTGGTAGACGGCCGTCTCCGCCGCCGTCATGCTGCCGATGCAAATGCGCTCCCTCAGGTCGTAGTTGCAGCGCTGGGCGCCCGCCACGCGGTGGTGGGCCGGCTTTCGACAGAACCAGCTCGGAGTCGCGGCGGCGGGGGACGACGCACCTGGACCTGGGCTGATGCTGATAAGGAACACACCGTGGTATAATTAACACTGGCTGTTGCTTGGATTTTTTTTTACGTCTATAGCCGTCATTGGCAGTGAATGCATTAATTTTGACAAGAATTTTAATTTGGTGTTAATTATAGTCTTTTGACTCAAAGTGTTAGCCATAACTTAGTCATCTGATTGTATTTTAGTTTGAATCCAATTTTAGTTGACGAAATAAAGAGAAATTTTAGTCGATAACTTCGTTTTCACCTAAATAAAAAAAATGTGCATAATTGCGTGAGATTAATTTTACAGCTACATAATGAATGTAAGCATGTATGAACATTAAATAAAATATAAAAACATATTTTAGTTATCATTATTGTCTCAGTGAATGGCTTCTATTTGAGTTTTTGTTTAATTTTCGCCTGAAAAAAAGTTTCGTCGAAAATTGACGAAACATTTTTGTTGACGAAATGATCACTGCAAACCACACAAAACTTGGTATGAGAGCCTCCCTACCTGCTGTTGCAAGACTCCTTTCCCTGCTCCTGGTGGCGTTCGATGACATCATATCCCCCTGAGCGAAGGTCCCGCTTGAGGGTGAGCGTGCGTCGCTGCTCTTCATTTTCTGTGTGGACGCTGGCGACGATTGGACGAGCTTCCTCCAAGCGTTCTTGACTCTCCAAACTAAACTGAGAGCAAGGAGAAGATCGAGGTGAGAGGGGGCAAACCCAGCGCTACTACACAAATTACAATCAAAAAGCGAGCTTAATTTTTTTCATCATAAGTGTCCAATTTCTTGGATTATGAAAATCATTTTTATTTGCAGCCATGTACCAACAGCCTGCAATTGACATGTAGTTGAACCTGAAGTAGCCTCAAACGTAGATATGAAACTAATAGCAAACAGGGATTTTTAACAGCTGTTACAAAATTGAGTTGAAAATTCAGCTGTCGTGACCTCTGTTTTTTTTTTTTTTTAAAGTTTCAAAGTAGGGTTTCAAAGGAAGGTTTGGCTTCCATCCAAGGCTACAATTTTTAATAGCTGTTACAAAATCGAGTTGAAAAATTCAGCTGCCAGAATATGTGACGTCTGGTATTAAAGAAATCCGGGTTTCAAAGTAGGGTTTCAAAGGAAGGTTTGGCTTCCATCCAAGGTCAAATTTTTTTACAGCTGTTACAAAATCTAGTTGAAAAATTCAGCTGTCAGAATGTGCGTCCTCAGGTTTTAAATGAGTCAGGTTTCCAAAGTAAGGTTTCGTTTCTGTCCAAGGTTACAATTTTTAACAGCTGTTACAAAATCAAGTTGAATTCAGCTGTAAGAAAGTGTGACCCAGGGTCACTTTCAAAGTGAGGTTTCCAAAGTAGAGGTTTTGGCTTCGGTCCAAGGTCACCATTTTTAACAGCTGTTACAAAATTGATTTGAAAAATTCAGCTGTCAGAATGTGTGGCGTCTGGTTTTAAAGAAATCTGGGTTTCAAAGTAGGGTTTCAAAGGACGTTTTGGCTTCCAAACCTGTTACCAAATCAAGTTGAATTCAGCTGTAAGAAAGTGTGACCCAGGGTTTTAAAACAGTCACTTTCAAAGTGAGGTTTCCAAAGTAGAGGTTTTGGCTTCGGTCCAAGGTCACCATTTTTAACAGCTGTTACAAAATTGAGTTGAAAAATTCAGCTGTCAGAATGTGTGGCGTCTGGTTTTAAAGAAATCCGGGTTTCAAAGAAATCCGGGTTTCAAAGTAGGGTTTCAAAGGAAGGTTTGGCTTCCATCCAAGGTCAAATTTTTTTACAGCTGTTACAAAATCTAGTTGAAAAATTCAGCTGTCAGAATGTGCGTCCTCAGGTTTTAAATGAGTCAGGTTTCCAAAGTAAGGTTTCGTTTCTGTCCAAGGTTACAATTTTTAACAGCTGTTACAAAATCAAGTTGAATTCAGCTGTAAGAAAGTGTGACCCAGGGTCACTTTCAAAGTGAGGTTTCCAAAGTATAGGTTTTGGCTTCGGTCCAAGGTCACCATTTTTAACAGCTGTTACAAAATTGATTTGAAAAATTCAGCTGTCAGAATGTGTGGCGTCTGGTTTTAAAGAAATCTGGGTTTCAAAGTAGGGTTTCAAAGGACGTTTTGGCTTCCAAACCTGTTACCAAATCAAGTTGAATTCAGCTGTAAGAAAGTGTGACCCAGGGTTTTAAAACAGTCACTTTCAAAGTGAGGTTTCCAAAGTAGAGGTTTTGGCTTCGGTCCAAGGTCACCATTTTTAACAGCTGTTACAAAATTGAGTTGAAAAATTCAGCTGTCAGAATGTGTGGCGTCTGGTTTTAAAGAAATCCGGGTTTCAAAGAAATCTGGGTTTCAAAGTAGGGTTTCAAAGGACGTTTTGGCTTCCAAACCTGTTACAAAATCGAGTTGAATTCAGCTGTAAGAAAGTGTGACCCAGGGTTTTAAAACAGTCACTTTCAAAGTGAGGTTTCCAAAGTAGAGGTTTTGGCTTCGGTCCAAGGTCACCATTTTTAACAGCTGTTACAAAATTGAGTTGAAAAATTCAGCTGTCAGAATGTGTGGCGTCTGGTTTTAAAGAAATCCGGGTTTCAAAGAAATCTGGGTTTCAAAGTAGGGTTTCAAAGGACGTTTTGGCTTCCAAACCTGTTACAAAATCGAGTTGAATTCAGCTGTAAGAAAGTGTGACCCAGGGTTTTAAAACAGTCACTTTCAAAGTGAGGTTTCCAAAGTAGAGGTTTTGGCTTCGGTCCAAGGTCACCATTTTTAACAGCTGTTACAAAATTGAGTTGACCAATTCAGCTGTCAGAATGAGTGACCAGTGACCTGCCATCTCAAGTGCAATAAAACCAAACCAGGAAAAAATATCTCCTGATGGCTTTTCAATCTTATCTTACCTGCGCCTGACCGCCGGGCAACTCGACAGCCGAGATCGCCGCCACCGCCTGCTGCGTTTCGACTTCAGACTCGGCCTCCTCCTCGTCCACCTCGTGGATGGTGGGCGTCACGTCCGAGGGCGGCAGGGACGTCTTCCGTTTCTTGCGTTTCTTTTTGCGCCTGCGCTCGGCGCCGTGCAACCTCTTGCGGAAGCACTGCGCTACGGGCAAGCGAGTGGACAGCGGGTGATGGATGTGATGAATTGTGTGCCTGTGATCTGGATTCAGAGAAAGGGCCAAAAAAGTACAAGTACATGATTATGGCCGGGTGTCCCCTCTCAAGTGCTTGTATTTCGCACACAGGAATGTGTTACCCACACTCGAAATCCTTTTCTGTGTAGATTGGGCCCATCCGGTCTGCACTGGTGGACGCCGATTCACTGATGATGTCGGCAAAGTATTTAACAGACAACGATTTCTCCCAGTCTTCCTCCTCTCCTTCTTTCTGGTTAGCAGCCAATGATAATTCTTCCTCGTGGTCCTCATCCTCCCTCACCTGAAAAAAAAATAAAAAATAAAAAATAAATAAATAAAGTAGTAGAGGCTCAACATTCCGTGCAAATAGAATCAGTGCAATCGGTTTTTGAAACATGAAGCCATTTCTGTTTCTCTCTGACAGTTACCTGTATCAACTGTGCAACTTTGTTATTTTAGCTGTGGATTTAGCGCCATCTAGTGGAGTCTTGAGTCCTTTGCGCAAGAGCTGATGTTTCACTGCTCAAAGCTGAAGTAATCCACAACTGTGCTTATTGGTGTATTTTTTATTTATTTTTTTTAAGCACTCTTGCTCAAAGGCTTCAAGATGCTACAAGATATTTAAGGAACATAGTAACCGCATAAAACTTGGCAAGCTACTAATATGGCTCAAAGAGAATCATCATAATGATCATCATCATCATCAACATACCTCCTCAGCTTAAAAAGCTTAAAAAAATAGTAAGGCCTTTTATAATAATAATAATAATAATAATAATAATAATGATGATGATGATGATGATGATAATAATAATAATAATAATAGTGATAATAAGCCATGATGTATAGTAAGCCTATAAAAAACAACGTAAAGTATTTTTTTTTTATGTAAAAAAAAACAAAAAAACAAAAGCCTTGATGTATAGTAAGGCTTTTTTTTTTCTTTTTTCTTTTTTTTTAAATAAAAGCCATTATGTATAATTAGGCTTGAAAAAAAAAGAAAGGCTTTTTTATGTATTAGGAAAAAAAGGCCATGATGCATAGTGACGGCTATATTAATTTTTAGTTTTATTTAAAAAAAAAAAAAAAAAAAAGCAAGGATGTATAGTAAGGCATAATTTTATTTTTTATTTTTTTAAGTTAAAAAGCCATGATGTATATAGTAAGGCATTAAAAAAAACAATGTGTAGTAAGGCTTTTTTTTTTTATAAAAAAAAAAAAAAAGAAGACATGATTAGTTGGGGGGAAAAAAGCCATGACGTATTGTAAGGCTTTAAAAAAAAAAAACATGAAAAAAAACCCTGATGTATAGTAAGGCTTTTTTTATGTTAAAAAAATAAAAAAAGCCAGTATGTAAGGCATATTTAAAAAAAATAAAAAGCCCGGATGTATACTCAGACATATTTTTTATTTTTATTTTCACTTAAAAAAAAGCAAAAAAAAAAAAGAAAAAAAGCCAGGTTGTATAGTAGTAGGGCTTTTTTTTTTTTTTTTTTTTTTTTTTAAACAGCGAAACATCAACGCATATTTCAACGCTACCACAACAGAACAAGCAACAATTTTTTGTTTTGAGCACGATAACATGACGTCAGTGCGAGAAACGAGGCAAGCCGCAAATGACTAATGCACTCCACTCTATGCCGGTCCCTGGAGACGCTGGATGGCCAACTGACGTCTTGAGAGAAACATTTTGCCGCTTCTGATAGGTCAAGCGGGCTCGGAGGGCAGCCGATCCTCGGCTTGCGATTGGTTCCGCCGTGGTTGAGTCCTGCGCCTAATGAGGCGTGCTCTCATATTTCTCCGCTTAGGGGCTGCGTCGGATCCTAATGACCGTTGGGATGCAGGGACAGGATGCGAGCGAGCGATCTGCTCCAGGCCGGCCCAGGCATTAAAGAGAAATGAAAAGGGGAGGTGGGCTGTGAAAGCCTGGTGTCTCATGTTTTGGCTCCAGGGGTTCTAAAACCTCACAGAGGAGTTAAATAAATGGAACTTATTTTTAATATGAACGTTTCGACCTAAATGTGCTTCAAATGTGCTTTTTTTCATTTAAAAAAAAGAACTGAACAAAAGCCAATTTTTAAACTGTTACTATGTTTCTTACTATGATAGTGTGATGATGTTTTAGCCATGTTAGCCACTCTTAGCTTGCCAAGTTTTATGCAGTTATTATGTTTCTTACTATGATAGTGTGATGATGACGTTTTTACTGTGTTAGCCACTCTTATCTTGCCAAGTTTTATGCAGTTATTATGTTTCTTACTATGATAGTGAGATAATAATGTTTCAACTGTGTTAGCAACTCTTAGTTTGCCAAGTTTTATGCAGTTATTATGTTTCTTACTATGATAGTGAGATAATAATGTTTCAACTGTGTTAGCAACTCTTAGTTTGCCAAGTTTTATGCAGTTATTATGTTTCTTACTATGATAGTGTGATAATAATGTTTCAACTGTGTTAGCCACTCTTAGCTTGCCAAGTTTTATGCAGTTACTATGTTTCTTGCAATGATAGTGTGATGATGATGTTTCAGCTGTGTCAGCCACTCCTAGCTTGCCAATTGTTTTGCAGTTACTATGTTTCTTACTATGATAGTGTGATGATGTTTTAGCCGTGTTAGCCACTCTTAGCTTGCCAAGTTTTATGCAGTTACTATGTTTCTTATGATGATCGTGCGATGATGATGTTTTAGCCATGATAGCCACTCTTAGCTTTTATGCCCTTGCTATGTTCATTTTGACGATAACGTGATGATGAGGATGATTTTTACCATAATAGCCACTCTTAGTTTTCTAAGTTTTATGCAGTTACTATGTTTCATCAGACAATAATGTGATGAGGACTCAGTTTAAGTCTCCTTTCATGTTGTTGTAGTAAGGAGACTTACATTGTATTGACAGAGAACATTTGGGCTGTGCAATTAATCGGAATTCAACTACAATTTAATTATTACATTCCACTAATTACAAAATAAGCATAATCATTAAAAAACAAGCTTATTTTTAATAATTAATATTTCTTTTTTATAAATAAATAAATATTTCCACACCCGCTATGGTATGTACTTCTTCCTTTGTTTTTTGTATTGTATTGCGTTATGTAATTGTGTTGTGTAATAAATTGAAAAAGAATTATTAATAATAATTTTTAGTTGAGTTGTTTAAATTTATACATTTTAAAATATAATATATAATAATATAATATTAAATTTTAAAATATCTAATTGAATAAATCTTGTTTTATCCAAAAGTAGGGCTGCTCGATTATGGAAAAAATAAAATTATAATCATGATTATTTTGGCAATAATTGAAATCACGATTATTTATTTTTTGGCACAAAACAAGAAAATGTTTTAAGCATTTAAAAATATTAAGACCAATTAAAAAAAATAGAAACACTATAATTATATAAGTTCATTTTGGACCAAACAGAATTTATTATAATATATATTGATAATAATGTATATTTATTTATTTATGTTGGCAAAAACTTGAGGTTGGAGTGCAACACGTACTGTGAAGTAGGACAATCATTGATATTTTTTGGTGCAAAGCAAGAAAAGGTTTAAATGTAAAAAATAAAATAAAATAAAAAATAAATAAAAATAATAATAATAATAATAATAATACAAATATTAAGACAAATTAAATTCTTTGTAAAACCTATAATTAAAAATATTAAATTAATTAAAAACATTTTTAAAAAAGTACAAATGCATAAATTTAAACTACTGAAAAATTAGTAATTTTTTTTCCGATTATGTTGATTTTGAAATTGTGAAGCGTAATAATTGGAATTGTGATTGAATTTCGATTAATTGCACAGCCCTATCCAAAAGGACCTTGCTTGTATAGTGTTTCAAAGAATTGTATTAGTCTTAATCATTTTTACATTTAAACATTTTCAAAAATGATCTTCCTAATCATGATTTCAATTATTACGAAAATAAGAGTGATGAATATATTCTTCATAATCAAGCAGTCCTCGAGAACACGCAGCTCTCCTTTGTTCATGTAATATGGTCAGCAGCGCCACCAGTTTTGAAATGATTTTTGTCTTAATCTCTGTGGCAGATGGCTCAACTCTCGCAACTGAAACACCCGTGAGGCTCACTTGTTACAGATGGGGAGGCAAAAAACATTCAAGAGGTGTCAATCACCATGCACACGTGTCTTTGAGTTGATATGACGTGTGTGTCACTCTGCTACTGCACACCATATGTGCTCCAACTGCATTTTTTTACACAAGGTTGAAGATGATTTTCTTCATTTCCCAAATCTTATTGTCACGCGGAGTGAACATTTTTGCGCCTGATGACGATGACGCGATCACAACCGAGTAACAGCGACAAAACTTGTTTTCGCGTTCATCTGCTGGCGTTTCACACGTGCGGGTTCAACATTTTTAATTGAACTCACGGAAGCGTGGAGAAAAAGTTGACACGTGCTTTTGTAGTACATCTGACAAACTTCAACATGCTCATAATCAAGTGACATTTCAATTCAAGACATTTGCTCTTTTTCACACAGAAAAATTCCAGTTTTTCTTCACGATTCATTCCGCATTTTCTACTAGAAAAACATTCAAGTGAATGCGACCTTTGTCAACATTTTCCATCTTTCCCATGACAAGTTTGAACTGTTCAATTCATTCAGAACGTTTCGTGAACTGAATTTCACATTCCCTACATTCATTTTCTATAACCAAATTCCCAAATTGCTTCCACATTTCTCGACTGTTTTAAACCACTGCAACTTCAAAATGGTGAGCTTATTCAGGACATAGTTTACACCGATTATTTTTTTTCAAATATCATTTAGATTCAGATTTTTGTCAGCCTCACATTCAACACTTAAAGTTTAACTCACCAACGTCCGTTTTTCGGCATTCCCTCACAATTTCTATCAAACTGTGTCAAACTCATTTTCTCATGACTCATGACAACATTTAACTGTTCAATTCATTCAGGCCATCTCGTGAACTGAATTTCGCATTCACTACATTCATTTTCTATATCAACATTCACAAATTGCTTCCATATTTCTCGACCATTTTAAACCACTGCAACTTCAAAATGGTGAGCGTATTCAAGGACATAGTTTATACCAATTTATTTTTTCAAATATCATTTAGATTCTGATTTTTGTCAGCCTCACATTCAATATTTAATTAAATTTTAATTTATCAGCATCCAGCGTTGGTTTTGCAGCATTCCATCACAATTTCTATCGAACTGTGTCACTCTCATTTTTAAATTTCATGTAGATTCAGATTTTTGTCTGCCTCACATTCAACATTTAGTTAAGTTTTTTGTGGTATTAATGAATTCCATGCTATGGTTTAGATTAGGGATGTGCAACGCTCTAATTTATCGGCATTCCATCACAATTTCTATTGAACTGTGTCACACTCATTTTTAATATCATTCCGATTCAGATTTTTGTCAGCCTCACATTCAACATTTAATTAAATTTTACCTGTCTGATTTTCGGCATTCCCTCACAATTTTTAGCGACTGTGTCAAGCTAATCTTTGTCACGAGCCACTTTGCAATTGCGGCTTCCCTCACAGGGCCGTTATGACGGTGAAACCAAATGTTTAATCGTCTCTTTATTTTATTACCTAAATTTAAGAAATGGAAGGATTACTAGTTTTGAAATAAGATGTCAGGGAAAATAGTTTGTTCAATTATTGTTCAAGTTACTGTAAAAAGGGTGGCTAAAATCTCAGCATTACTAGTTATTACACATCATAATTGCACAAAAAAAGTAAAAGGTCCAGATTTTACTATGTATCGTGGAAGTTGGCATATGATTTGGCGGGCCAGACCTGGCCCCACGGATCTTGAGTTTGACACCGGTGCTATAGAAATTGCACTTTCTAGTTAGGGATGTAATGATATCCAATCATCACGATACGATATTATCATGATATGAAGGTCACAATACGATAATTTTCACGATATTGTGGGGAGGTTGGCGATACAAAAAAGGTCACAATATTGTAGAAAAAAAATAGCTCATGTTAAAAAAAATCAATATTGTGCTTTTGTGAATCAATAAAAAAAATAAAAATAATGAAAAATAAACTAAAAAAATCAATATTGTGCTTATGTGAATCAGTAAAAAAAACATAAATTAGAATATAAATAAATTTTTAAAAAAATCAATATTGTACTAATGCAAGCCCACATTGAGTTCCTCCACATATTGACTCAGTTCACAAGCATATTACATTCCCCTTCATCTGACCATTTGAAACATAGAAGGGCCAAAACATGCCTTGTGAAGATTAAACTGCACTACAAAAAAACTAGCCACCAGAGGGTGCTAGAACTGCACAAATGGAAATCAACCTGACTTTAAAAGAGGTGAATGACGACGATTATATTGTGGCAGTTTGACTATCGCAATATCACGATATTGCCGTTATCGTTACAACCCTATTTCTAGTTATGTATTGGTAAAGTTTCGATCATCCCAAGTTAGCACAAAAGCAAATTATTTGCAATTTGGGAGCCACAAACAATGTTTCCATTTTCCGAGAACAATTCAACTTGAATCTTACCTGATGCAGGTTGATCAAAACATCGATCTCAGGAGCATGGCCGCCTGTAGCCATCGGATTTAGTCCTAATTGTTAGGGGGTCTGGATGGAGTCAGCTCGTCGTGCAGGGGCGGCGCTGGGTCAAAAGAGGAGGGGGCAGGGTGGAAGCGGTGCAGTTGAGGGCGGGGTGGGGGGGTCAGCGGGCTGGACTACAGAGCCACAAGAATCTGAGAGAGGACAGCGTTCAGCCCTTCTCTTTCACTGCCGGGCACCCACGAAGCCTTTGGGGTGGCATCACCTGCACAACAGACACACGACATTTGCCACCGATACACAAAGTCATGATTTTGGTTGAATTATACTGCAGTACGATACGATATCACAATGTGATATCACGATGTGAGGCCCACGATACGACAATTATCACGATATTGTGGGTAAGTTGGCGATATTTTAAAAAGGTCACAATATTGTAAAAAAAAAAAAATTAGCTCACACTAAAAAAAAAAACACAACACAACACAACAGTACAGTTGCTGTTGTACACAACAGCAATGCCTATAAACCACCTACAATCTCTAATAACACTTAATATTGAGGCACTTACTCACCTAATGCAAACCCACATTGACCTCCTCCACGTATTATTACGCTCTACAATTACAAAATCGGCCTAATCGCAAAAACAAAAATAAAAGATTGTTAATTTTGAGTTGTTTAAATCTATACATTTGCACCTTTTTTATTTTAAAATGACTTATTTAATCAATCTTGTTTGGTCAAAAATTAACTTCATAATTAGGGTGTTTAATTTAAAGAATTGTTTTTTTGTCTTAATATTTTTTACATTTGAGCATTTTCTTGTTTTGCCCTTGTTTTTTTTTTTTTTTTTTTTTTTGGGGTGGGGGGGGGGGGCAAATAAAACTCCAAATGATTGTCCTAATCGTGAATGCAATTATTACCAAATTAATCATGATGAATGCTTTCTTCATAATTGAGCAACCCTATTTTATATTGTTGTTTTTTTTTTTTTTTGTTTTTTTTATGTTTTGTTTTTTTTAATTGCTGTATACTCTTGTGTCGAAAGTGGCATATTTTTGGAGCTGCTGTTTTGCCCACGATTATCAGGCATCACTTGTTATGAGCTCATCCTTTATTTATTTATTTATTTATTTATTTATTTATTTATTTATTTATTGGATCCACGTGAGCCGTTTACAGGCACTTGACTGCACAAAAAAACAGCACCAAAAACAGAACGGATTCCGATGCCGATTAATTGTCCACGTGACAATTTCGGACATGGAGTTGAGCTGTCACATTTGTGGTTCACATGCAAATAGAAGAGCACATCTTTTGTTACCGTGACAACCAGGGCCTCACAGAGTTCTTGATTGTACCTACTGATATCATCTATTATTCACCATTCGGTGGTAATTATTAAAAAAAATAATAATGGGGAAACCCTGAATGTAGAATGTGACAATGGCTACACCGAGCTTAAAAAAATGCATCTCACATGCATATACTGTATGTTGGTATTACAGTACATAAATGAACATTTATGGGCCTACATAAAAAGGATAACAATAAAAACGCATAGTCACTACATGACACAACACACATGGCAATTTTTCCCCCCATCGTCCATATATGTCTGATGATGATGATGTGTGCAATCGTAACACAACGACAGCAGATGACCGTGCATTCCTTCTGGAAGTTTCTGCACAACAATACCCTTGCCTTGCATCATCATCATCATCATCATCCTCATTCCTGCGGAGTCATACTGTATGTGACCTTCTAAGCACCCCAGCTCGCGCTACAACTCGCTTGCTCATTGCCACGACTTGGCGCGAGGCGATGTTTTTTTATTTTTTTCCCAAGGTGATAAAGGCATGAAACCAGAAAAAACGTCGTCACCGCCTTTTTAGGAGGGATGCTGCCCGCTTTGCACAATAAACGACGCGTGATCGATGCGTCTTCGTTGCAGAAAAAAAAAGCAAACGTGCAAGGACGAGCTCGATTAAAATAAAAGATTTCCAAGCACGCATGAGATGTCAGTCTGCAAAAAAAACGCTTTGCTTTCATTTGTCACCAATTCACGACCTATGCATGCTTAAAAAAAAAAAAAAGCGCGATTCAGCATTGTATTCATACTCCAACGTGCACATAAGCCAAAAAAAAAACAACAGCAGCAATGCATTCGCCTTCATACCTGGGATGGTTGCGGGGCAATCCGGAGGAAAAACGGAAATTGAAGGATGGATAAAAAGATGCGGTTCGAAAAACCACCCTCGTGAACACGCTGTTTTCTTTTCTTTCTTTTTTTTTTGGGATGGGTTCGCAAAAAAAAAAAAAAAAAAAAAAAAAAAGGTTCTCCTCGTGACCACGTGATTGTGGAGGACAACCTGCTCAAGCGCTGCAAGCCATGGACGACATGCATGTGTAGTGCAGGGTATGTGTGCGAGTTACTTTCACTTTTGCGGCTAATTTTCACGCTAGCTTGCAAAATAAGTGACTAAGGCGCCATAATAAAAAACAATACATAGACTGCTTATTTCCTGCTCATCGCCAAGTTTGATATCTTATAGTATGAAGGCTACGTGCCACCTGAGTTTGAGTATTTAATTTCTGAACAATATTAAATAAAATCTTTTTCCCCATCCAAATATTCAGTGAGAAAAAAAAACAATAGGCTACCTACTAGGGTTTTTAATTAATTAATTAATTAATTAATTTATTTATTTATTTATTTTAGGAGAGCTCAGAATTGTTCATTCAGCAATCTTACCTACCAGGGTTATTATAGTTTTGGAATTTTTCATTTTAGTATGTTAGGTTTGATTTCGTTTTAACTTTTGTTTTTTAAATTTAGTTAGTTTGAATTAGTTTTCTGGGTGATTCTGTTAGTTTTTATTTGATATAATAAATGTTTAGTTTTAGTTTTAATATTAGATTTTTTTAAATTTTTTTATGTGTATTACTTGTGTGCAATATTTAAAAAAAAGCATGTGAGTGACATCATCCAAAGGTGCTTTTCGATTGGCTGTTGCTTGATGACGTCACTTCTGTGTGACGCACTTTCAAACATGCTTATTCCGGTGTACTTTTATTTTAACTATTGCCATGGTCCCCAAAATATATTTATATGTTTATTTTTTTATTTTATTTTTTTAACATTTTAGAGCATAGAAGGCTTTAATGCAGCCTCTGACCTGAAGCAATGGTAGTTATTACAAAAAACGGCCAGCAGGTGGCAGCAGAGTATAAGAGATCAGCTAGAGCCATGTTGCAACAAGCTCTTTTTGCCAGTGTTTTCAACAGGTTTGTGAAAAATGATGAAACTTAGCTATATTCTAATGCTAATTGCTGCAAAACAGAAAAAAAAGATACAAATATACTTTCTTCCCTGATGAAAGAAGAGACTTTAATCTTTCTTTTGGTAGCTTCCATGTTTTTAAAGCAATAGAACAATATTCTGTGGGCCTTGCAAAATCAGTCAAAGGGAGCAAAGGGGGTTGCTTCAGTCAAAATGGCTGCCAGTCAATCAGTTAATATCTAAATAAATATACTTCAAATCACATTTAAAATCATCCCAAAAGGCTCCTGCATTAAATTAATTAACAATGACTAAAATGACTGACATTTTTGCTGTAATTATAGTTAATTTTAGTTAGTTTTGTAAACATTAAATGTAGTTTCAGTTAGTTTCCGTTTAAGAAAACATTTTCGCTTTTTATTTTATTTCGCTAACGAAATTCTCTTTTTGAATTTTAGTTTTTTTGGTAGTTTTAGTTAACTAAAATAATCTTGAAATCTATCTTAAAAGTACAACTAAAAGTCAATATGTAAAATAAAATTGAATGGGACAAAAGCAAATTATGATCAATATAATATAATTATAATTAGGCAAGTGAAAAAATACTCAACATTTTAAACAGAAATTTAAATTTGATCTAATAAATTCACATTTTAAGGGGCTGTCTCACTCAGGAAAATGCACTTTTTAAATACAGGCTGTACACACTTGAACTTTCTCTCAATCTACACATCTGTGTTTTTGTTAATCTTTTGTGGTAATTTCGTCCTAAACCCCCACATCCCCAGCTTGTATTTTGCCATTTTGTGTTTGTTTTGTAAACAGCGGGACGTTTCCGTGGAAAGACAGTGTTTACAACCCTCCAGCCAATCGCAGAGCGGGGAGGGCGTGTCGCAAACGGGCCGGGCGAACGTGTCAGCTGCGTGACGTCACTCCCGCGGCAATTTGAAAGAACGCACGGATTTTTTTTTTCTTCATCACTCCTTCACACACATAAGCTTCTGTGAGTGAGTGAGTGAAAAAAATGTCTATGTGGCACATTCTACTCTTAATCTATTTTGATCATTTTCAGCTCGCATTGGCTTGCTAGTGTTTTTTTCTGTGACTTCCTGTGTCTCATTAGCAGTTGTCATGGGCCGCCTCCTGGTGTCTCCGCCAATCAGCACAAAAGCTTGTCCAGGTGGGCCTTGTTGTCTAATTGGTCAAGGTGTATTTAGCTGGCAGCTTTCTTCTGGTCATTCAGTAGCTCTTTTTGTATCCATTTGTTTCCAAGTTCCAACTGTTTACCATGTTTTACAGCCTCTCAACTCTCTTGCTACATTGTGGGTCAATTTGACCCGTTCAAAGAATGTTTTTTTGTGGTTCATAATTTCTCCTGCTTTGCTGAGTACTTAATTAGTTGTCATTTATGCATTGAGATAATTTGTGGGTTTTAAAAACAGTGCTTCAATACAAATCATCTGCATTCATATGTAACTGGGTCAATTTGACCCGGAGCACAAGAGGAGTCTTATGTTCATTCATCATTACCCCAAAATGAAAGTGAGTGAAGGAGGAAATACCGACAATGTTTTGGAGAGTGTTCCCATTTCTCACATCTTTAGATAAACATGTATTCGGGTCAAACTGACCCAGGACCGCTTTTGATCTTCCTGACCATCAAGCGGATTAGGCAAATATGCAATGAATGATTTTGATAACACATTATTAGGAATGGCATTATTTAGTGCGAATGATGTTTATGTCAAGAAAATGTTTATACACCTCTACTCTCTTGCTACGTTGTGGGTCAATTTGACCCGTTCTAAAATATATTTTGGTTCATAACTTCTCCTGCTTTGAGTACTTAATTGTCATTTATGGATTGAGATATTTTGTGGTTTGAAAAACATTGCTTCAGTACAAATCATCTGCATTCAGATGTCACTGGGTCAATCTGACCCGGAGCACAAGAGGAGTCTCATGTTCATTCATCATTACCCCAAAATGAAAGTGAGCGATGGAGAAAATAACGACAATGTTTTGGAGAATGTTCCTATTTGTCACACCTTTAGATAATCATGTCTTCGGGTCAAACTGACCCAGGACCGTGTTTGCTCTTCAGTTGAACGGGAATCTGGAGAAGTTGGGATTCAAATCCTCACCTTCTGTTTACTTACCCAAGTGTGCAGTATCAAAGAGCTGATAATGATGATCAGTTGGACGTATGGAAGGGGGCTTTGAAAATGAATGGGGAAAAGTTGATATTTAACGTTAAATTGTGTGAGTACTGTAATTAATGCGGAATCAGCCAATATATACCCCGCAAGGTGAGAATGATTTTAGCAAGTTGAAATTTGAACGGTATAAATCCGTAGTATTATTTGGGAGTTGTTTCTCGGCAAAAAAGTTGAGAATAAAAATCTGAAAAACATATGTGGGATGCTTTCATCATTCCCAAAATGACATTATTTAGTACAAATGATGTTTATTATGTCAAGAAAATGTTTATACATCTCTACCCTCCAGTTACGTGGCGGGTCTAATTGACCCTTTTTGAAACGTAAATAAATGACAGTGACATGGAGTTGCAATTAAATGGTCAGGATAGAAATTAATCATAAAATTCAAACAACGTTTTGTGAAATAGTTTTTCATTTTCTGACAACTTTTTCAGGAAATTAAATACGCTCGCGTGAAATTGACCCACAAACTTGATTGACACACGAAAAAAAAAATACATGGATGATTTAAAGAACACATTGTTCAGAAGGGCATTACTTTATTTGGTAGGTAAGGTATTGCTCCTGATGTTTATGTCAAGAAAAGACATGAAAAAGAAAAAAAAAGAAAATCAAACAAGTATTACTCGTGAATGTAAGCCTACTGTCCAAGTGACACATTTTAAAGTGGCATGTAAAAAAAAAAATAATCATAATAATCCAATTAAAATGGTTAGTTAGAACATTATCGTATTATCGAGAAAATAACCTAACAGAAGGTTAAAGGAAACTAAACAAATGAACTAGAATGAACTGAATGAATGAACTAGACAAATGAAATGTCTTTATGCTTCCACCAGAGGCCGCTCTAACTTCAAATATATATATATAAAAGAAAGCTGCTCCATCAAATCTGCACCTTGTGGGGAATATCAACAAAATTTCTGGAAAGACACTGGGCAAAGTACACATTTTGATTAAGAAAAAAAAAACCACTCAATTATAATTTAGGTTGTTTGACTGCATTACACATGAAAACAATTATTGTTAAAAAGCTGACAGTGTTTAAAAAAGCAGAGCAAACACTCCACAGCTGGATGGTCATCACGATGGGAGGAACGCATTCCCATCACTTTGAAGAATGTCAGAAATGAACCCTCCAGTTATGTTTGTTTGAGAGGAACAACAATAACGTCCTGGGTCAAAGTGACCCAGGACGTGATTTGTCATCCAAACGTGTCGTGAATATGTATTATCCAAATTCAGTACTTCGTTTTAAACCAGTTTGTTGTGTTCATTTCTCTGGAACAGCAATAATGTTTCTGGGTCAAAATGACCCGGAGGCATATTTGAGTGTCACAAACTCTTTTGTTGACACACACTTGCTAATAACACAGACAAACCTTAATATCAACCTGTGTGTTAGGTTTGTTTCTCTGAATTAGTAATAAGTTAACATCCTGGGTCTATCTGACCCGGGGGCCATGTGTAATTATCCAAAAGTATCAGGATTGGGGTTTTTGTAGGTAATCCTGCCCAACAAAACTGATACTCATTTGCACTGTTGTGATACTTTTTCATACTTTATTTTTTTTTTCTCAGGAAAAGCAATAATAATCCGGGGTCATTTTGACCCAAGTTTTACTTATCAAAAAACGTTCCAGAAATGTGAAAAAAAATGCAACATTTTTTTTTTTTTTTTAGGTGTTAGGCTTGTTTCTCTGTATTAATTATAAGTTAACATCCTGGGTCAATTTGACCCGTGGTCATGTGTAATTATCCAAAAGTATCAGAATTGTGGTTTTTGCATGTAATCCTGCCTAACTAACAAAACCAATACTCATTTGCATTGTTGTGATTCTTTTTCCTTTTTTCTCAGGAAAAGCAATAATAATCCGGGGTCATTTTGACCCAAGTTTTACTTATCAAAAAACGTTCCAGAAATGTGAAAAAAAATTCAACATTTTTTTTTTTTTTTTTTAGGTGTTAGGCTTGTTTCTCTGTATTAATTATAAGTTAACATCCTGGGTCAATTTGACCCGTGGTCATGTGTAATTATCCAAAAGTATCAGAATTGTGGTTTTTGCATGTAATCCTGCCTAACTAACAAAACCAATACTCATTTGCGCTGTTGTGATTCTTTTTCTTTTTTTCCAGGAAAAGCAATAATAATCCGGGGTCATTTTGACCCGAATTTTACTTAATTATCAAAAACGTTTTAGAAATGTAAAAAAAAAAAATAATAATTCAACAGACTTTTTTTTTTTTTTTTTTTTTTTTTTTTTAGGTGTTAGGTTTGTTTCCCTGTATTAGTTACAAGTTAACATCCTGGGTCAATATGACCCGGGGTCATGTGTAATTTTCCAAAAGTATCCAAATTGTGTTTTTTGTAATCCTGCCTAACTAACAAAACCAATATGAATTTACATTACTGTTGTGATTTTTATTTATTTATTTTTTTAGCTCAGGAACAGCAATAATAACCCGGGGTCATTTTGACCCGAGTTTTACTTAATTATCAAAAACGTTTAAAAAATGTAAAAAAAAAAAAAAAATACATTCAACAGACTTTTTTTTTTTTTTTTTTTTAAATCTCTGTTTAAGTCCACTTAAAATTTCAACTACTATAATTGAATTTTCAAATGGGTCAATTTGACCCACAACACTGCACATTTGAATGGTTGTGTGCTCTTTTTCAACAAACTAGCTTCCTTCCTTGATCTTTGGTGTTTTTACATCAGTGGTTTTTGCCACCTCTGGTCCCCCATCCGAGTCAGGCAGGTAAGTATTACTCTGTCAGGTGATTACAGGTCTCCCTGAAAGAAAATGGCCCTTCAAGCCCACTGCTCATTCGGGCCATAATCTTCCATCCACCCGTACGTGCATACACACCAACCAAGCATAACCGAGAAATTTGTGTGCCCCCGCTTAAAGAGGCGTGACTCATTGAAGGCTGCACAAAGTAAATCCTGGAGCAAGGGAAAGATTTTTCTTTTCCTCACACTTGTGAATGTAAAAGAAATCCATTTGGAAAATAGCACCGCTGAAATGTGAAAAATACCTCCCGTAGTGGATGCGTGCAGTAGATGAAGTGATTTGTTTAGTTTACTGCGATCTCAGAAGTGGAAATAGTGCAAGCGCCGAGTGATATTTTTCGTCAATCAATATGATATAATGTTGACATTCTGCCGTCAATGTCAAATGGTAAGGAATCGTGACGGACATTGGTGTGTTCTGCACCGTCATGTTGCCGGGTGGTTGGTACCGTATTTGGTAAGGGAACGCCCACATTTTTATATTTACTCCACCCAGAGTGCGTAAATGACACATTTTGAGCAGATGGAAGAAGTCGAGCGGCTGCCATCACTGTCCAGTCATTCTTTTTTTTTTACAGCGTTGACTGTACACAATGATTTTTAGTTTAGCTTCGTTCTCAGCTAGCCGGTTTGATGATATGAAGACATGTGTTTTGTTCCCAGCTAAACAGCTGTTTCTCGTGAAAATATTTCTGACCCAGCCAAAGATTCAACACGGGCCTGAACATTTTGGCCGCTGAGCTTTCGAAGACGAGGAAGACTGCATTGAAATTCTCTTGCATTCAACTTCAACCGCTTCTGATTCAGTGCTGGGATGAACATTTCTCAAGTGAAAAAATAAAAATGTTGTAGTTGAAAGTTTTGTCTGAGACGATCCTGTTTTTTGAGTCTTGGGTCCCGCATCCCAGTGGATTTTGCCAACCTCATTCTTTTGTCCCAATATTACGCAGGTTCCGTCCCGGCGTCATGTTTCTTTTTTCATTTGTACTGTATGTCAATCACCCAGTTGTCAAAGGGATTCATACAATAAACCCATAAAAAAAAGTGAATTGAACAGTTAAATTCTTTTCTATTTTCTTCTACATTCACATTTGCGTCGTCCGCACATAATCAGTAGCAAGCAATAGATTTTGACCAGAGCTAGAATTATGCTGCATTCGAGGATGGTCGGAAGTCGGACATTTCCGAGTTCAAACCAGGAAGTGTGTATGGGAACGCCCCCTTGAACTCGGAAATTCCACTTCCGAAGTCGGAAAAAAAGAACGACCCGACTTCACCGACGGACTACAAGTAACGTTACTCTTCAATGGTTTCCACTTTGGAAACACTGACTGTGCGTGAATGGTAAAACACAATTTACTCGAGTATAAAAGTAGATAGCTTTCTTCATTCATAAATATTCGACATAACTTCACGTAACGTACGTGACAGGATGCCGCTATCTCCCTGCATGAAATTATACTATTTAATTGTATGGAATGCTGATGAAATGCGATTAAAACAATAAATGAAGCAAAATTGCCAATTTATCACTATCCGCCACGTTGGTTGTTTACTTTTGCCTCGAACGCTTTCAGGTCGGAACTGGGAAAAACCAACTAGGATATATCCGACTTCTGACCATTCTCAAATGCAGCACTACTTCCTGCTTTCACAGGAAATGTAGTCCTACTATCAACTCGCCGGTCATGCAATGCAAGCTAAGCTTTCTACTGGTATATTTCCAAATGTTATAATGTGTGACCGGCGCTAGGTAACAGGCACAGCCAGCTTCCAATAATAGCTATCGGGACAGAGCAAAAAAAAAAAAAAAGATAATGGTGAATAGGGATGTCACGATAAGGGCAATATCGTGATATCGTGATATTAAAACTGCCACAATATCGTGGTCGTCATGTTCACAATATTTAAAAGGAACACTTCTGTTCAAAAAGTCAGGTTGATTTCCATTTGTGCAGTTCCAGCACCCTCTAGTGGCGAGTTTATTAGTGCAATTTAATTTTCATTAGGTATGTTTTGGCCTTCTATGTTTAAAATCTATGCTAATTGTCAGATGAAGGGGAACCTAATTGGTTGTGAAGCGATCAATGTGTGCTTGCATGACCAAGTAAGTGTCTCAATATTGTTATTAGAGATTGTAGGTGGTTTATATGCATTGCTGTTATGTACAAAAGCACAATATTGTGCTTCTTTTTTTTTTAGTATGAGCTCTTTTTTATAATATTGTGACCTTTTTTTAAATATCGCCAACGCCCCCACAATATCGTGATAATTATTGTATCGTGAACTTCATATCGTGATAATATCGTATCGTGATGTTTGGATATCGTTACATCCCTAATGGTGAATGCATTAACTGTTTAGCGCCGTTGAACCGTCACTCAAGATAGCATTTAGCATTAGCGATTGTGAAAGTTTCACGTGTATATACAGGAATGTATATATGATTGACTGGCAAGTCACAGATTTTTCTTCAATTGGTTGGGCCTGTTGGAACTCGCAACTTTTGAAATAGGAAAGTGCGGAGAGTCTAACGGGGTATAACAGAACACGTTTGTTCAGGTGATGGATTACTGACGGAGTCCCCGTGTTGAAGCACCATCAGCGAAATAAAGGGAAGAGGATTTCATCTCATTCCATTGGCAATCATATTTCAGGACATTCATATCGAACCGAACGATAATATGTTGAAAGTAAACACGCCTGTGCTGGAAAATGGCGCAGGACATAAGCCAAAGCCGACATTTTGAAGGGAAGTTGGCAGGCTCGAGACCACAAGTGTTCAGATGCTGAAAAATCATAACTCATGGGAGCTCGCGTCAACTGATTCGAACTTCTTAAAGAAACAGTTCCACAATGTAAACGTGACTAAGTTGTGACTTCTGAATGTTAGTCTCATTCAACCATAAAACTGGACCGTGATTCTTGGGTGAAAAAAGTTGTGTGGCTTCAAGCGAGGACCAGCGTAACAAACCTTCCGCTGTCCAGATGAGTTTGTGCTTGTGCCCGGCACGGAACACACTCGTTTATCTGAACAAAGATAAACAAAGAGTTGAATTACTGGCTTACAAGAATCCCAGATGTGAGGTTTTGCCACCACTTTGGGATATATGACTCAGCAGTTTAAAGGGTTAAAGCGATCCAATCTCAGCAGACTGTGGGGGATTCCAGGCCGGTTGCATCTACAGGAAACAACGATAATGACTCTGCCTTTCCCAGTCTAATGTGGTGAATAGATTTAAGCAATGAGGTCATTGTTTGACTTGAGCTTCAGCGTACATTCGGTGCACACGAAGGTAAAAAGCCAGAATAGCAGATTTTGTGGGATTTCACTTTGTTTTTAATTACTGTTGATGAACTACAGACCAAAGACAAAATAATGTGTATTGTAAATTACTTCAATCGTGTGTGCGTGTGCACCTACTTATATATCATTATGGGAGTTGAAGATCCACCTGAAAAAAATCGGATATAGTGGGACTCCGATTAGCGAACCCCGATGTAGCAGGGGATTAATGTATTGCATTTGACATACTCTAAATCTCAAAAGACAAATTCAGCCTTGAACATTACAACTGAACGTAGTCTCACATTTTTAACTGCATATTCTCCAAGTCAGAGACAACAACGTTGGATGTCAGAAGCAGGATTCAAAGATCGACCATAGAGAAACGTCTTCTCAGGAGTTCCTGCCTCTTAGCTAGAGTGACCAGATTTTCAAAATGAAAACCCGGGACATGATCATTCCGCTGACAATCAAATATGCCCTAAATTTTCACCAGGAATTATTTACAACAAATTTAATTGCTCGTCAATCTGGTGACTGTTGGTTGTGTTATTTTAGCTAATGCTAAATGCTATCCTGGTTGATAGTTCGACAACGCTAAACAAGGCTATGCACTCACTATTATTCAACCTTAATTGCTCTCCCCTGGCAGCTATTGTTAGCTAGCTGTGCTATTTACCTTGCACCAGTCCCACATTGTAAATTTGAAAATATTCCGTCTTAAAAGTTCAGCCTGCTTGGATCTGACCGACAACAGCATTAATCCAGTAGGACTACATTTTCCACGATTCTTTGATACAGAAGCAGGAAGTAGTTCTAGTTCTGCCATGACCAAAACGAGTCTGTTAGCGATTAGGTGTAGTTACATTAGTCCGAACAATTGAGGTGGTGACTGGACTAACAAACAAAGAATAAAACAGGACGCCAGGACGGAACCTGCGTAATAGTGAGACAAAGAAATGGGATTGGCTGGTGAAATCCACAAGGACTTGTACTCAAAAGTCTGGTCAGCCTACTCATATGCTGCATTCGAGGATGGTCGGAAGTCAGATTTATCCAAGTTAGTTTTTCCCAATTCCGACCTGAAAGCGTTCGAGGCGAAAGTAAACAACCAAAATGGCGGATAGTGATAAATTGTTTTTTACTTTGGTCCTCAAAACTCATTTTGACAATTTTGCTTCATTTATTGTTTTTATCTTATTTCATAAGCATTCCACACAGTTCAGTAGTTCACCGTATAATTTCATGCCGGGAGATAGCGGCATACTGTCAGATACGTTGCGTTAATGTGAAGTTATGTCGAATATTTATGAATGAAGAAACTATCTAGATTTATACTTAAGTAAATTGTCTTTTACCGTTCCCAAAGGAGAAACCATTGTAGAGAGACGTCACTTGTAGTCCGTTGGTGAATTCGGAGTCCTTTTTTTTCCCCCCGACTTCGCAAGTGGAATTTCCAAGTTCAAGGGTGCATTCATACTTCCTGGTTTGAACTCGGAAAAGTCCGAGTTCCGACGATCTTCAAATGCAGCATACGTTCCAGATTTGAGAATGGGGGCTTGCCAATAGTCGGGCATGAAACAGTTTGTTGTAGATGTGGAAAACATTTTCCACAACATTTGGCTTGAAACACACATCGGATCCATCAATTTCAACCTAACAAACCAAATGTGCTTTTTTCACACTATGGGACAACTCACTTAGCTTTTCCTTTTTTTTGCAGCTAACAAGTCCGTACACGATAAGAAAGTGAGCTCCACGAATTATTGTCAAGGAAGATTAATGCGCTGCCAGTGCCGCACTAGTGAAATAAAGAGATAAGACACAGACGCGCGTCACTGCAGGCGCTGCTGCTCGCGCTCCTTACCTGTACCGACTCCATGCCGACAGAGTTAAATGAATGCCTAAGTGAGGAGCTGTCATTACTCACCGATCAGCTATTTGCAACATTACCTGCCTGAGGTCAGGTTTGCTTCCCCGTCACTCAGCTCTATTCCAAGGCAAGTTTCAGGCCTCCGTCCGGATGCAATAATGGTTGTCTGAACAGGCCCGTCGGAGACAAAGACCATATCATTGCAAACGTTTATGTAGACTGTTGTTACGGGACAAAGGATGGTGGGAGGAGAGATCAAATGTCAAACTGCTCAGTATCCTTTGTGATTAAAAAGAATGAAGCAGCAAGAAGACATTTCGTGTTTCTTTTTGAATCTCTGCCAATAATAAAGCATAATTATGCTGATTTTTTTTTTTTTGGGTACAGAAGCGGCATTGTATTTTTGCATTGAGCAATGAATGCGCCTTGCAGATTTTAACAACCTTTCCTTGGAGAATGAGACATCTTTACTTTAGACCTCAAAGAGTGATGAATTACACATTCCAGTTAGGACTGGAGGAAACCCCTCCCAGACACACCGGGGGGACGTCTGCCCATCTGCAGAAGCGACTGGAATATAACCGTCATGATCCCACCCACCTCCAAACACCCCGCCCCCTGCCGACCGTCTTTGGCCGTGAAAACCAAAGAACACACGATCCCACCAATAAAAACGTGACATCACTGGAATACTCAATTTCGTTGCTAGATGCGTTTTGAGTCACTTGAATACAGAAGTTATCCCTCCATTCAACGAGAGAGTTAACATGAAATCCACATACAGTACTTGCATTAGCAAAAAAAACTACAGATGTGGGTTGACTTCATCCAGAACGCATTGTAAGAGGAGACGCCGTTATTACTGAAGCTCCATGAGGCCTGGACTTTTTCTGCCTCCGTTTGCAGAATTGCTTCCAAGCTTGTGGTTTTCAACGCGCTTGGATGAGTTCTGCATTTGCGACTCACTCCACCATTTTCAGCTAATTGAGCCGGTGTTGTGCAAAAGTGTCTCATTGCGGAAGCTGTTGTGATGATAAGGGAAAGGGGTTTCATTGAATTTAAGTTAGTGGAAGCTTAGATTTGGGTAGACTGGTTAACAGGTTTTGTTATGGCCTCGGTTAATTTATATTAGATTGATACTAGAGAGAAAAAGTCAGAGGAAGAATTGCAGATGTGGTCTTTGGGTTAACCCTAACCCCTAACCTAACCATTTGGTTTGCGATGGAGTTCCGTATCGATGGCCTTGGCCATGGTACCTTCTTCTTCCCGGAATTGTACATAACTTGTAACGTGCTGTAGTCTAGGCTCCGTCGTAACACATATTTAGCAACGAGTTCATTGTGTGCCGTTTGTAGTCTTAAAAGTTTGATTTAAGTTAGCCTCGTCATAAACGAACCTTTACCCACGCCCCAATTGTGCCATGACTAGCCTGAGATATCTCACTCTTATATCTCCACACTCATAATCAAACTACAGGTTTGTGAATCTAAAACACAGAAGCTTTTTCTCTCGTGGTTGGTTTTCTCTTGTTAGTTTGCTTAAGTTGTCTGAAAAATCCTCAGCTCAGAGTATGTAAGATTCACCCGGTATACCTCAAGGCAAAGATTTTCATGCTTAACTAGTGGCCTTAACATAGCATGGAAACAGGAAAGAATATCATGAATGGCAAGTTGGAACGGCTCCTTTTTTTTAAGTGAGCTGAGGTTGTGTTCCAACAAGCGGGGGATCATTCTCCTCGGATTTCCGAGGAAAGTCTAAAGTCAAGTCTATCATCAGTCAAACTTTCGATTGAGTAGTAACATTCCAGTTTTAGATCTGGTTATAGAACATTGCCCAATAACTCAGGCATTGGAAGCTTCCAACCTTTGATTGGTTTACAAACTGCAATATCACAAACATCTAGTTGTGGGAATGCTGAAAACCATCCATCCATCCATCCATCCATCCATCCATCCATCCATCCATCCATCCATCCATCCATCCATCCATCCATCCATCTTCTTGACCGCTTATTCCTCACAAGGGTCGCGGGGGGTGCTGGAGCCTATCAGCTGGCTCTGGGCAGTAGACGGGGGACACCCTGGACTGGTTGCCAACCAATCACAGTGCTGAAAAGCAACATATGTTTTTCTTATTCTTTATTATTTCATTCACATTTTATTCTCCACACTTTTTCGATGTGCAAAAACTCCCACATAATACATCCAATTTACATTGTTCAAATTTCAACTTGCTTCAAAAATTCACGCCATCTTGGGTATATATCATCTGTTTCGACATAACTTACAGTAATCGCACAATTTAACATTAAATATACACTTTTTCCCATTTATTTTCAATGGGACTAACATTGAACTTTTTCCAAGTCCCACTTTCCACGCTCACTTCCATACATACAACTTCTCATCATTACCAGCTCTCTGATACTGCTCAGCAAATCTCACTTGGGAAATGTTTTATTAGCTTTCAGCATTCCCATGCAATTTCTGCAGAAATTGCACATTGTCTAGTTTGACAAATAAAATACCGTTCGGATGCGTGTTCATGTGTGTGTTAAAGTCTCGACATTGTGGACCCTTAAATGCACTGAAGTCAAGTCAGTGCTTTCAGCGCATGTGTTTAAAACCTCAATCTCATTGTGTTGTCGTCTCAAAGCACTCAAGTGTGACCACTATGCAACTTTAATCACTTTTAGTTTCAACCCATCCTTACTCCCCTTTTCTTGTGCCTCCCAAGCGCTCCATCTGAAAAGTAAACAAGTCCATCTCGCCAAGGCAAGACTCCCATCCCCCCCTCAAAGATAGCTGGCCAATGACTCATGCTCTGTGGGCTCAGTCCTCCTCACATTTTCCACAAGGTGCAAATCATTTCCTCTCTGCCATGTAAAACAAAACCTACATGTGGATATGCATTATTAAAACCATTATCCCCATTATTGTCTGGTTGATCCATTTGAAAGACAAAAACTGGCTGGTTGCAAATACAGTACAAGGAAAAGCTATACTTTCCATACACTCACCTGCCCTAACTGCAGCAATACCTGCACCATCCAAAAAATCTTATTCAGCTACAGCAGTGCAAAATATAAGATACAACTCTTTGTAATGCAGTGCTACAACTTGGACCTTTTTTCATCATTAGGTTGACACAAAAATGGATCAATTGACTCTTTTTGCTTATCTTCCATTTCTTCCTCCCACATTGCTGAGGAAATCCGTTCCATTGGTCGTTCGCCGATAGCTTGGAGGAGCTTCCCAAGTCTGTGAATGATGACTGCAGTGTTATGGGTAAGCGATATCATTTGTCACCCAGCATTCCTGTTTGTCGCCGTGAATGGGAAGTATGCCGGGACTTGTTCTGTTAACTTTCCGACACCCTCTGCTAGCGCATCCGTCATTATTATAAAGCGGCTAGCATTGCTCTGAGTAGGAAAGGGGCCAAGAAAACATGAGCTGACTGCATGCAAATGTCTTTTTATGGGAGTCGACTAAAATGTGAACGCGATGTCACACTTTATTTAAAGGAGTAGAGGAAGATTAGACTTTAACCCAAAGACACCAACAGGAAGTGGATCGCCTTGAGCAACAATCATATGAATTTGGTGCTTCCGATGGGATGAAGACAAATTCCCCCCAGAGACTTGAACAAAAAGTACACAGGCAACACCAGAAGGCGCAAACCACTTGTTAGCAAAATGACGATCAGGCCGGAAATTTCTGACCGGCAGATGAGTTTCGAGAAGTTGAGTAGAAAAGTTTGAGAGAGTTGAACCTTGAATAAAGCGATTGGAAGGCTAAAGCTTTGAGGTCTTGCTCATGATCCAAAACATAAATGTTCATCTGTGTAAGTCAGTGGAGGTCACGTCATGGGCAACTTATTCCGCAGTGAAGATGTAACACGTGATACCAGCAGCAAAATGATGTTCAGATTTTTTCTGCTAATTCAAAGACAAACAAACTGATTGGCTTATCATGTAGCAAGATAATTCCCACAGCAACAAAGAGTTCTAGTTCACTAGAGGAAAGAAGTGAAAGGAACAAGTCAATTTAATCAAACCTGCATGCATTCTTGGGTCTCACCACCCAAAACAAACAATGGAAAGAGGCTGTGGTGAAAATCAGAACGCATCACAAAAGAAGAATCTTACATTTTCGAAAATTGTGGGTATGTACTACAAATAATGCCATCTAAGTTATGTATAAGGAGAAGGTGCATGTACAGGTAAATATATAGAAGAAATCTGCAATGCAGATATCGTCACTATTGCAATATTTTTGGAGTAAAGTCCCTTGACTCAATAGCGCACCTTGAAAACAATTCATTTCTCAATAGTGCAAAGCCGAGGTGTGCAATATGAGACCTTCGTAATAGTAACCGAATAATGGACACATCAATGGTGTCAAATCCAGGTCCAGAAAGTAAAAACTTTCACCGTTTTGGCTTGAGCCACATCTGCTTCTACTCAACCGGCAGGTAAACAAGCTGCCGGCAGCTTGTTTAGTAGAAACACTTGTGGCTAAAACCAAACTATGGCAGGTTTGTACTTTCTGGACCCGGATTTTGACACCTTGCTCTGGTACACATTGACTAGCCACAACATTAGAAACACACAGATATTGCTGAAAACATGTTTTATTTACGTTGTATATTCCAAATGACGATTCATTTCTTCTTTCCCAAGTTGTGTTTTGTTATTGTCTCTATTTTATGTACCTCAGATGTCTTATCGGGGGGGAAGGTTGGAGTGGGAGTACGATGACTTCAGCAGATGAGAAAAAGAAACTGCGTGTTCAGAAATCACATCCTTGGCAGTTTAAACTCGGTGAAACATGTAACACAAGCGGCAGAAAGTTTCCATGAAGAAGTCACAGCTAACCTTCTCCCTTGTAGGCATTTTCATTTTCCGATTAGAAAGACACATATAAAGCTTCACTGTACTTTTCATTCCATTCAAAAGAAGGTCATGACATTTCACCAAGGGTCAAACTTGGGGTTTTGTCAGAAAACTGATTCAAAGTAATTTTTATCCCCATCTTTCAACTTTGGAAATGGACTTTTTACCTGACCTTTGCCGGTTTGCTCTTTGCCCGTTTTCTCTCCCATAATCGTTTCGAAGGTTACAAAAAAACAAACAAAAACAAAACCCTGACAAGAGTAGCACAGGCCAAAGAAAATGCAATTGTATTTGGGGCTGTTCTTATAAAAATAGCATTTTTTTTTTTTTCTGCTACTGACCCAAGCTCCACAGAGAACCCCTTTATGTTTTCTTATACATTCTTTGCCGCACAGTCCAATAGTTTAGTAGTATACACAGACTCATTAATTTTACATATTCCTAAACGTTTTTTTGATTTGTGGGGTTTTTGATATGGTCCACCGGTCTCGTGAGATTAAGTGATGATCGTTTTATGAAGGTATTCATGGTATTTTTTCTAAGTATTGTTTGAATATTTATTTTTTATTTTTTTTGGTGTTCCTATTTCATTGTCAGGGTGTACATCGCATTATTTCGAATGATCCAAAAATCATTTCCTGCGTGTCCGTTTTCTTCAAAAAATGAGACTGAATAAAGACTCAATTTTGTATTGTTTCTCCAAATTTCATCAAGAATACAATTCATGACAATTCAAGATTATCCCGGGCATGTTCTCTCAGAAGAGTCCAGCGTCGTTCTTCGGTTCTCGATGTCTTTTTATGCGGTCTGCTTTAGGGATGTAATGATATCCAAACACCACGATACGATATTATCACGATATGAAGGTCACGGTACGATAATTATCACGATATTGTGGGGGCGTTGGCGATATTTAAAAAAGATCTCAATATTGTAAAAAAAAGAGAGCTCATACTAAAAAAAAAAGGCACAATATTGTGTTTTTGTACATAACAGCAATGCATATAAACCACCTACAATCTCTAATAACAATATCGAGGCACTAATTTGGTAATGCAAGCACACATTGATCGCTTCACAAGAAAATTAGGCTCCCCTTCATCTGACAAATAGCATAGATTTTAAACATAGAAGGCCAAAACATCCCTAATGAAAATTAAATTGCACTAATAAACTAGCCATTAGAGGGTGCTAGAACTGCACAAATGGAAATCAACCTGACTTTTTTTTAACAGATGCGTTCCTTTTAAATATTGTCAACATGACGACGACGATATTGTGGAAGTTTTAATATCACGATATCACGATATTGCCCTTATCGTGACATCCCTAGTCTGCTTGTGGGAGCCCGTCGATCTGGTCATGATGACAAGGTCAAGCTGACCCATCAGAAGGCCCAGGAATGCCAGTTGTTCTGCCATCGAGTACACTGATTGGTTGAATACTCCTAGCCTGTTTTCCGCACCTGTTAAACAGAATTGCAGAAACAGCTCACCGTGCCCTAAATAGATGTTGAATAAACAGTGGCACTTCTGCAATAAACTGTCAAGGACTAACCTCGATCAGCGGTATATGCCATATTTCCAACAGTATCAATGTGGTAAGCACTGAAATTAGTCCCTGCAAACATTTGAGTGAGCATACAAGGGCAGAAGTTTAGGACCGAATTCTGTTCCTACGGCAGTGACGAAACTCAGACGTCCGTAGCCCAGATGTAAGTCAGAACATGTCGTAGTCTTTCACGCGGGGTTTTTGGTGTTGATGCCTCGGCCCGTAAAGGTTCTTGATAGAAGTGCGAGGGAGAGTCCATAGAGGATCCAGTTACAGCAATCTTGACAAGAGGTGACGAAACTCTGGACCAGGAAGGCGGAATGAGGCTTGGGGAAAGGGGCGGAGTCAGTTGATGCTGCATTGATTGAAGAATGCTGACTGGGTTATGTTGTTGTAATAGTATGCTGTTCAAGATGACACTCAAAATGGGCAAGTGAGGATTGGGATTTCAAAACTGTCAACTTTAGATTTGGTATCAGAGAGGACTTTCGCTGCATAACTCAAGCACTTTAACCTGCCTCCAGCACTTCTCTTCCGTCTTTGTGAACATGAGTTTGCTGGCAGTCTTTGCAAAGCTGCAATGTGTCTTTTTTTTTTTTTTTTTTTTTTAGATGCGGCGTCTTTCCAGGGGAAACGCAACTGATGTTTCACGAGAGGACTGTCACTGGAGGAACTCTGGATTGGCTGATTTTGGGTTTGGGGGTGGGGCTGACTTGGAAAAGAAAACAAAACAGCTGTCATTCTCATTACTTCGCTTGACTCCCCCGCCCCTCCTCTCTTTTAGACACAAACACACAATCATGCAAGCAAATTGTTTCCTGACAACCGGCTCACGGATGGTGTGGAAAGTTTAACAAGATTTTTTTTTTGCTGAATCATTGTAAGATCAATAACTGTATCACTCTGCAGAATCCTAGTTGGAGTGTTGTTTTGAGGATGCCACTGGTAAACTTTAGAGGCAGGGGATTCGAGTCACGTGACTTGAGTTGACAGTAACTTCACCGATTTGTTATTCATGAGGCTTGACTTGAGCTGTTGACATTTCAAAAGCTGCACTTTGAAGACACTGTTACTTTTACATTTTTTAACAAAAAGTTATTTTTTTGTGTGTGTAGTGTGTAAACCTGTTAACTTCCAGGTAACCTGGCAATAGCCAGATAGATATTGCGCTTCACTCAAGTGAGTTCTCCGCAATCTGGTACTTCTCCACGGTAATTTGCTCGGGAAAGGCGGGACATTCTGTACAATAATTTGAGCTGATTGTACAATCACGGCCACGGGTGAAAATTTCGTCTTGATTCTTGTTGGGAGGGTGCACAAACATTTTATCAGCTAGAAATGCACAAAGCGCCTCAAACTGTTCAACATTCAACAAGGAAATGATGAGTAATTCTGCAAAAATATAATTAATTGTAGTGTCCATTCATCCATGTTAGGTTTGTTTGTTAGCCCCAGCGTCGGTGTTGGCTTCCTGGTTTCGTCACAGTTGCATGTCCCACCCCAAACACAATGTCGCTCTGTGATTGGTCCGAACAACCAGTGGTGGAAATCAACGGGAGCAGTACAAGATGTATTCTCCGGAGTTTGTGAATTAATCTTGCGAGAGCAAGGTTAACCTCCACGATGCAATGATACAAAGTGCAGAGGTCATTTCATGAAGCAAGTATCATGGAGCGAGTTCCAAAGATTACACCTGCATCCAGTTAGCTGGTCGAGCATGAACTAACCTAACATTGATTGTGTGTTTATTTGAGAAGACAATCAAGATGTAGACAATACAGACTGGTTTGTGAATGAGTTTGTGTAGCTAACTAGGTAGCTAGCGCAAGCACAGATACTGCTGAGTGCAAATATGCTAATTTGTGACTGAACAAGATTGTATGACGACTTCCTTAATACAAGTAATGATTTGATTTTGCTTGTTTGACATTCAGTGAGGACTTGACTTGCTTGTAAACTGCCACAGTAACGTGGGATTCACTTAAAACTCAAAGGCTAACACTTGAATAGCAAGTTTTAAAACCATATTCCGCAGTATTCTCGTCCATCGGTGATACATCAGATAAAGAGAAATCAATGGCATGTTCGCAAGTCGTGGCATGCTTGACATGAACTGCTTCATCAAACCAGGTGACATGCTTCACGATGCTTCACGTTCAAATCCATTTTTAAAATGTTCAACCCTCTGAGTTAGTAATTTTCAACTAAAACAGGGAATTTTATGTCAGCGCATCGGACTGTGTCACGGATTGATTTGGCATCACCTCATGTAAAGCGTATTCAATGTCCCCAGTACTCAAAGTCAAGGGGTGAAGACCTGCACGTTTTAAATTTAACACCCTGGATTCCTATATCTTGACCACCTACCATGACGACCACCCACGGTGACTATCACAGCGCTTGTTAGCTTGACGTTTACCTCACATTCAACAACATGCTTGATTGTCAGCTCGAGGCCATAGTTCTATAGTCTGCTGTGTTTGTGCGCAATAAACTTAAAAAAAAAAAAAAAAAAAAGCTCACTGTTTGTTGTTTGGTGCAGCAAAATACCCCATTAAAAAGTTCTTTGTGTGCTTTTAGGACCCTGAGCCTTTTTCAATGGGTGTTTTTTCGATTCAGTTACGTTGTTGCTAGCTCGCAAGAACAACAACAAAACCCGTTAGCCTAGAGTTACTTGTTAACCTGATTGGTTACGTTATAATGGCTCGGCAGAGGAGCCTTTTTGGAAAAAAAACTGGCTGAATAAATTCATGGAGAATTATGGGGAAAGAATAGAAGACAAGAAAACGGACAAGAGCACGGTGAAAAAGAAAAATACTGCTTGGCAGCTGTCTTGACAGTTGGCCCCGTCTTCCTGTTCAACTTCAAAATGTTTTCCATGGTAAACTTAAATCTCACCAAAAAAATCCTCATCATAAAATAATAATAATAATAATAATAATAATAATAATAATAATAATAATAATAATAATAATAATAATAATAATAATAACTTTGTTTTTGCTCTATCCACCTCAAAAAGTTAGCATGTTAATGCTAATGGTAAGTTAGCATGCTAATGCTAATGGTAAATTAGCATGCTAATGCTAAGTTAGTATGTTAATGCTAATGCTAAGTTAGCATGTTAATGTTAATGCTAGCTTTGCATGCTAATGTTAAGTTAGCATATTAATGCTAGCTTAGCATGCTAATGTTAAGTTAGCTTGTGAAATTCAAAGCATTCAACAGTTTTATTTCACTTTAGGGATGATTTTGAGTCCATTAGCTACTTGATTCATCAAACATTATTCCATTTTGATCACCACATTTTTGTTTTTCTGCTCTAATTTCTTCATTTATAGGCCGATTCACACTTAAATTTAAACTTTCAATTGTTCAGCTCTTTACAGGTCATTCTGCATCATTCCATGCCATTCAATATCATTCCACGCACTTTCCCCAGAAATTGCGTTCTCGAGTTTAATCTGGTTTTATAGTTAAAACTTGTTGCTGCAATCTAGCCTAAATGTCTGTTTACATTTCTTTCTGAAGAGCAGCAACAATGTTTAAAGGTCAGTTGAACCCGGGATAAAGTTTAGTTATCCAAATGTTTCAGAAACAAACATTGTTTCTATCTATACTCTTTTAAATAACTTTATACATATGGAGGATGGTTTACTTGTTTTATTGTTGCATGATATATTACAATGATAAACTTTTGTTTCCTTATTTATTAAATGTATCAATTTCAATCCCAAATGATCAATAGCTGTAAAGTGTTGAACATGCGTGTAGTTCTCGCAGCCAGTGTGAGAGAGGGATGGGAGAAGGCTGACAAAAAGGGGGAGGAAAATTAGGCTGGCCAGCATTCTTCTCATTTAAAGCTGTAAGTACTCAAAAAAAAAAAAAAAAAAAAAGGCACTCACTCGCGCACGCAGTCTGGGCTGGGTCTGCTTTCTGCTTTACAAGGAGACGCTCTTTGCTATCCATGCAGTGATAACCTCTTCTTTTTCTCCCCTCTTTTTTTTTAAATCCCTTTCCCCCCTACTTTTTCACTCACACAGGGGACTCTCATGTCTTTCTTGTAGACATGATGGACTTTGTACACTTAAGGATTTTCCTGTTTTTGGTGGTCTCCATCTCTCGGGTTTTGATTGTAACATGTCAGGATGATGGTAAGTGGAACCAACACCCCCCCTCCCCTCCTTTTTTTTTTTTGCTTGCTGTTTATTTGAACTCCTGATTGAAAAAGCTGTCTCTAAACTGACCGAGCGTTGTGCTTGTTTTCGTTTCAAACAAGACTTTTCACGCCTGGTTGTTAATGCGGGACAACAATCTCGGATGATGACTTTTGTTGGATACGCTGGGCAAAAAAAAACAAAAAACAAAAAAACTTCACAGTTGGCTTGGAATAGAGAATATGTCCAATTAATAGGGAGTGAAGGGTTCGAATTTTGGAGATATGTTGGGCATGCGATGAGCAAATGCGGACATCTGTCAGTGATTGCGAGTGACGTCACCTTTTGGAGGAAAAAAAAAAGTGCAAAGAAGGAAACGAGCACCTTTTGCGGTTTTCCATGACTCCTGCACAACTTCCATTGGAACATTCATTTTGTGTTACCACAAGACGACCCCCCCCCCCCCCCCCCCCCTGCACTACATTGTGCATCTGCAAAGACAATTTCTGGCGTCTGAGAGGGAACACGGACTCACTGCTATGTTAATTTGGGGCAGATGTGAAGGGACTTGAGGATTGGGGGGGGGGGTTGATCCTGCATGTCGGAGTCTCTGAGTCACAGGAAGGCCCAAGAGGACACTTTGGGCTGCTAAAGTCTTCAGCTGGCAACCCGATGAGTTGGAACACCTGAGTTGTTCTTGTTTTGAGTTGACCTGTACGTGCTTCCCCCGCCGTTTTTTTTTTTAATTTTACCTCCTGACGTCACACAATGATGATGTCACTGAGCGTTGCAGCTCATTTGATTGGCTCCTACTATGCTGGTTGAATATTTCTTTTGATCAGATTTTCACTTGCCGTTAAATGATCACGTTGACGGACGTTTTTTTTTTTTTTTTTTTTTTTACATCAAACTGATGAACACGGCAGAGCGCCACCTTGTGGTCAATGTTAGACTATTTAATGATGCACGATTGCCGTTCATTTATTTACCCTTTCTTGTTAACTTGTTCACTCCCAGCTTTTATTGGATTTTGACTGATTTTGCAAGGCGCACAGAATATTGTGTTCTACTGCTATAAAAACATGGAACCTATCAAAAGAAAGAGTTTCTTCTTTCATCGGGAAAAAAAAAGTATATTTCTCTCTGTTTCCGTTTTTTTGCAGCAATTAGTATGAGAATATAGCTAAGTTTCATCATTTGTTCACAATTATTTTGAACTGTGGGCAAAAGCTTGTTTTTCAACATGACCCTGGTTGATCTCATATATTCTGCTGCCACCTGCTGGCCGTTTTTGTAACCATTTTTTTTTCATCCGTTGGCTGCAGTTGAGAGGCTGCATCAAAGCCTTCTGTATGCTCTAGCATAAAAAAAAACAAAAAAAAAAAACGTATAGCTACGTCATTGGGACATTTAAAACATTTAAAATAAGTCGTATTTATACGTTTTTGGGAACAAATGAGTTAAGATTGCTTCTTGGTTTGATCCGAGTCTAATGATCCAAAAGTATTGGAACCAACAAGACCACAATACAATAAAAAATAAAATTAAATAATAAAAAAAAAATCTTATTACTGTATTTTACTTCATTGCAAACAAATTTTCTGCATATTGTTAGCATCAGGCGGAAACCTCCAAATTTGGTCAGTTTCACATTTGTTCTCACTAAACAATGTTATTGGTCACTTTTCCCATTGGTCTGTTATTCACAAATTATTTTGAAATTTGTTGAAAAAATTGCTCTCTTTGAGAATCAACAGTTTCCTAAAAGTTTTTTGGAGGTGCAAAAGAGAATTGTTGAACCAACTTAAGATTACAAATTGAATTGTTGACCAATTTAAAAAAAAACAAAATGCTTCAATTGGTAACAGACGATTGAATTAAGTTAATCCAAAGTGAATATATTAAGTTTAATTAATTATGGGTTCACTAAACTGAAGATATTCACCTGAATTACCATAAGTTAGTCCAAAGTGACTCCCATCCAAAGTGTTAAAGTTTAGTGAAGTCACTTCACTTTGTAATCTTAAGTTGGTTCAACAATTCTCTTTTTTTTCTGCGAGATGTTGATGGAGAAAAAGTTGCAAACTGAAAAACTAATCTCAAGTTTAAAGTGGGTGAGTCTGACCCACAACATCACAGGAGGGTTAACCAAATTGAAATTTTATATATATTTCTTTTTTTTTTTTTTGAGGCACCATCTTTGCAGTATTTGTATTTGTATATATATGTATATATTTTTTTTCATGATTTTAGGCACCGTCAATTGCAGTATTTGTACAGACAAGCCGTAAAGCATTAGCTTCAGTGAGAAACAATAATAATAATTAAAAAAAATAAAAAAATAAAAAATCACATTTTAGTCAACTGAAGATTCCCAACATGTTTTTTTTTTCCCAACCTTGAAGCGCAACAAAGCTGCCTCTGTCGCTTCTTGTTCACTTTGACCTTGAAGTATCGTTCCACGGAAATTTGCTTTTTTTTTTTTCTCCTGTAGGAAAATATGTTTCACTTTTTTGAATTCGGTTGATCCACCACTGCGGACGCTTATTATTATTATTATTATTGGATGGAAAGAATATGAAAAAAAAAATGACTAAAGTTGTTGCAGCAGTTGGATGATGGCACTTTTGTAGATGGAAAATTTTGGTGGTGCGGTTGGCTGTCGATGAGGCCTGCTAGCTGACACATTTCTGTCCTAATCGTTTTGGACAGAAAAGTCAGCAAGAAAAAGAAGAAGAAAAAAAAAGTTGTCTGGAGGGCAAGTGGGTTTTTGCTGGAAAGATTTGCGAGGAACCTGGTGGGATTGGAGAAAGACGCTTTGAAGGTTCAGATCACGTGGGATGGAAGCCGTATGCTTGCACATGTGTGGACCGTTTGTATGCACGTGATTGTTTTTTTATTTGAGGGCGGGGTTCGGGGGGGCGAGAAAGTGGCATCACAATTTTTTATTTTTTTTTTTTTGCAAGGCCAACAGAATATTGTGTTTTGCTATGAAAACATGGAGCCTACCAAAAGAAAGATTAAAGTCTCTTCTTTTATCAGGGGGAAAAAAAGAGAGGATATTTCTATCTGTTTCCGTTTTGCAGCAATTAGCATTGGAATATAGCGAAGTTTCATCAATCACAAATCTGCTTAGAACTGTGGGGAAATCAGCTTGTTTTCATCATGGCGCTGGTTGATCTCTTATACTCTGCTGCCACCTGATGGACGGTTTTGTAATTACTACAATTTTCTTCACCCGTTCTCAGCAGTTGAGAGGCTGCATCAAAGCCTTCTGTATGCCAAAGCATAAAACATAAAAAATAAAAAAAACAAACGTATAAATACGTCTTTTGGACAGTTAAAACATTTAAAATAGAACGTATTTATACGTCTTTGGGACAGTTAAAACATTTAAAATAGAACATATTTATACGTTTTTGGGAGAAAATAAATTAATATTTGTTGATTATTGCTAGCTGACCGATGCTAACATCATGGCTGCGCACATTGAGAGGAGCAAATTTGCAGTCAGTTTTGCCAACTTTGGTCGTTTTATTTTGTCAGACTTCTCTGGCAATTACTAAAGCTAAAAACAACAATAATAATAATAATAATAAGTTTAATTCTCACTCAGAAACAGACCAAGATGAGTAATATAAATATTTTGTTGAAATATTTTTTTTTTGCATTTTTTCCATATGACAGGCACTTAGACGTGGTCTCAGTAAGGTGTAAGTTTAGATGGACTTTTTGCCACCACATGATGTGCCGTCTCTGAAAATATGGAGTCCTTGGTGTCCATTTATAGGTTGGAAAAGCACAAATGTATACACATTTTGGAACTTTTGACCTGACATATTTCATATCAGAGCTTTTAATTGGCCTGAAGCTAAGGTATAGGAGGTGCACATGTATTTTTATTGAAATGATCGGCAAGTTAAGGCTTGTGGACCCCCAGGTTGAGATCCTTAGACTTCGGAGATGTGCTTTAAAGTACAGTTGAGCCTTCATTGGCCTCCTGTTTGAAAATGCCTACAAATAACGTTGGAAGTTGAGATTGTATTCTATTGCTATCAAAACATGGAACCTACCAAAAGAAAGATTAAAGTCTCTTCTTTCATCAGGAGAAAAAAAAAAAGTATATTTCTAATCTTTTCCGTTTTGGAGCAATTAGCATTAGAATATATCTAAGTTTCATCATTATTCACATCTATTTAGAACTGTGCTTGCTTGCTTTCAATCTCTTATACTCTGGTGCCCCCTGCTGGCCGTTTTTGTAATTACTACCATTGCTTCACCCATTCTCTGCAGCTGAGAGACTGCATCAAAGCCTTATCTAGCTCTAGCATTAAAAAAACAAACAAAAAAAAAACAAAAAACATATGAATATCTCTTTGGGACACTTCAAACATTTAAAATAGAACATATTTATACGTTTTTGGGAGCAAATAGGTTAAGGACTAAAGAAATTAGTCAACAATTACTGTTGATATGCTGAAATCAGAGGATTTGGACCATTTTATATTAAAAATGGCTCCAAACGATTACTTGATTATTAAAATAGTTGGCGATGCATTTGATAATCGATTACTTGCTCATTTATCGATTTAATCTTGACTGCTCTACTGCGATGGGTGGATTAAGCCTCCCGTAGCGTTGTGATTGACGTACCACTAGAGGGAGCCCACTGGTGATGCTTGTACCACACATTGCGAATCACCAGCTTCAACAATTTTATTCATATTTTTCTTCCGAGTTGGGATGTAACGATACCGGCGATATCGTGATATTGCGATATTAAAACTGCCACAACATATCTTCCTTGTCATGTCACAATATTAAAAGCAGCAATAGAAATCTGTAAAAAAAAAAAAAAAAAGTCAGGTTGATTTCTATTTGTGCAGTTTCTAGCACCCTCTGGTGGCTAGTTTGTTAGTGCAGTTTAATTTCCACAAGGCATGTTATGGCCCTTCTATGTTTAAAATCCAAATGAAGGGGAGCGTAATATACTTGTGAGTCAATATTAGTAAGTGCCTCTTTATATTATATTTATAGTAGGGATGTAACGATATCTAAACATCACGATACGTTATCATGAAGGTCACGATACGATAATTATCACGGTATTGTGGAGAGGTTGACGATATTTAAAAAACATCACAATATTGTAAAATAAAAAAGAGCTCATACTAAAAAAAAAATATATATATATATATTGTGTTTTTGTAATTTGTGTACACCTTCTACTAACACTTAATTTGATGCACTTACTTGCTAATGCAAGCACACATTATGTTCCCCTTCATCAGACCATTAGCGTAGATTTTAAAGATAGAAAGGCCAAAACATGCCTTGTGAAAATTAAACTGCACTAAAATCCTAGCCACCAGAGGGTGCGAGAACTGCACAAATGGAAATCAACTGAACTTCTTTTTTTAACAGGTGTGCTGCTTTTAATATCGTAACATGACGACGACGATGATATATTGTGGCAGTTTTAATATCGCGATACCGTTATTGTTACGTCCTGAGTTTATATATTTTGTATACATAATATTTTTATAATATTTTTCATTGCTGTAATGTACAAAAGCACAATATTGTGTGTATTTTTTCTTTAGTATGAACTCATTGTTTTACAATGTTGTGACCTTTTATTTTGGATCGCCAACTTCCCCACAATATTGTGATGATTATCACATCATTTCATATCATATATCATATCATTTTTTTCTTTTTTTTTTCTTTTATTATTTTTTTGAACATATAAACAGATGAACAGCAGAAATAAAACAGAAAACAACAACAATCAAAAGAGAAGAAAATCCCAATAAAATAATCATTCAATCAATCATAACTTACATGTTCAAAGGGGAGTAGGAAGAAGTTAAAAACTTATCTAGTCCTACCCCTTTTACTCAATATATTTAAACTTATTTCATTATTAATATAATTTTAATTTACTAATTATTAAAAAAAAAATAAAAAATAAAAAAAGAATAATAAATGATATATATAATCCAAGTTATATATATATATATACATATATACATACATACACACATATATATATATATATATACATATACATATATATACACACATATACACAAGTGCACTTAACATATTCACATTTACCAAAAACATATATACATAAATTTACTAAACATATACCATAATACCTATCTAGATCATTTACACATACTCACATGTACATTTTTCATATTCTGGTCTGACATAGATAATTTTTTTTAACTTTACTTTTAAACATTTTTTTAAACTCCAGCATTGAGTCACAATTTTTCAGAGCAATTTCCAAATGATTCCACAGATCAACACCTTTTACAGATACACACCTTTGCTTAATATTTGTTCTTATTTTGGGTTTTTTGTACACACTTGTACCCCTTATATCATAAGGACTGTGTCTAATTTCAAATAACTTCTGAGTACTGTGGCAGAGTAAATTGTTATAAACTTTATACATTATTTGTGCTATTTTAAAATCCACCAAGTCATAAAATTTCATTGCATTTAATTTAATAAATAGTGGATGTGTTGGTTCTGTATATTTTGATCCATTAATAATTCTTAGAGCTTTCTTTTGCAATTTGAAAACGGTGTTAGTATTTGTTTTATATGCCATTCCCCATAATTCCACACAATAGGTCAAATATGGTAATAATAGTGAACTATATAATATATATAATGATTTCATGTTTAAAACATCCTTACTTTTATAGAGTATCCCTATGATTTTTGACATTTTCCTTTTAACAGTTTCTATGTGTGGCTTCCAACATAATTTATCATCGATAATAACTCCAAGGAATTTATTTTCATTCACCCTTTCTATTTCAATTGAATTCACCATAATTTTAACTTGATGAGTGATTTGTCTAGTGCCAAAAACTATGAACTTGGTTTTATTTAAATTCAATGATAATTTATTTACATCAAACCATTTTTTTATTATATTCAATTCATACTCCACAGTAGTCAGAAGCTGCTTCAGGTCAACCCTAGTCATCAACCCTAGTTGCATCCCTATTTCCCAGCACAAATCGAAGGGTTAAACGAGTTGGCATGTCTTAGCATCATCTGCTTACTGCCGAAAAGAAAAAAAAATCCTTCCTTCAGAGAATTAAACAGCCAAAAGGCTCGAAAACTGCTTTCCCACATCACAAAAAAATCCACATGAGCTCACTCCAAATTGTTTCCAGTTGTTTTTCGCCACATCAGCGACACGGCAACAAAAAAAACGGGCTGATTTTCACCGGCAGGAGAACGCAAGCGGGTCCCATTAGAAGCGCATGCCACGTTTTTCAGCTATAAGATTCGATTTCACGTGTTTTTATGGGTGTTTGCTTGCATACGTTCGCGTTGGGGCTCCCCGTTTGAAATGGACGACGTTACCTTTCGCTCGTCTCAGCGGCGGAAGCAACAAGTCGACGTGAGCGGCGGCCGCGAGGACTTCATGGGAACTACTTAGGAATGAAATGATTGCAGTCAGCAAATGGAGGCCGGGCGGGGGTTGGGGTTCGGGGGGGATGCATTCCAGATGTTATAACCCATCGTCGCTCTGGCCCTATTTGGAAAATATGACAGAATTGGGCCCCCGTCGCCGGGCAGATACGCTCAACTTGAAACGGACGATTTCAGTCGAGTCGACGACTTGCAGGATGCCGTTTCTTAGATGTTCTTTTGATCGTTTAGTTTGGCCTTGAAATGCCACTTTTTTTTTCTTTTTTTTTAAAGAATGAGTTGCTGTGCCCCTCACAACTCTGAAAACATTCAACTAAAGTGACACATTTTTCTTATGGTTGCTTTGACCACATTCAAATGCTGATTTGTGAAATCAAATCACTGCGGTGTCGTCTTACCAAAAATGTTCATGGGTCAGTGTGACCCCCTGCACTACATTTAAAACTCATTTGCTCCCAAAAATGTATAAATGTGTTCTATTTTAAATGTATATTTAAATAAATACGTGTCCCAAAGACGTATTTATACGTTTTTTTTGTTTTTTTTGCCTGCTAGACGATAAAGACGGCTTTGATGCAGCCTCCCAACTGCAGAGAACGGGTGATGAAAATGGTTCTAATTACAAAAACAGCCAGCAGCTGGCAGTAGAGTAAAAGAGATCAACCAAGGCCATGATGAAAACAAGCTGTTTCCCCACAATTTTAAGCAGATCTGTGAATAAAGATGAAACTTAGCTATATTCTAATGCTAATTGAGGCAAAACGGAAACAGAACTATACTTTTTTTTTGCTGATGAACGAAGAGACTCTAATCTTTCTTTTGGTAGGTTCCATGTTTTTATAGCAATAGAACACAATATTCTGTGAGCCTTGCAAAATCAGTCAAAATCCAGTAAAACAGCTGGGAGTGAAGGGGGTTGCTTCACCCAAAATGGCTGCCAGTTAATGAGTTAAATGCTTAAAAATGTAACACAATGCAAATTGTATTTTAAATGAAAAACGAATGCCAAAAACGAGGCCAGCAGAATTTGTTTTCTAATCCATTTTCCATTTCCATTTTCAAATGGGTCAATTTGACCCACAGCATAAGAGCGTTACACAAAATACAACTCGAGGCAATTATGCCAGGCGTGTCAAACATATGATAAGTTTTGTGTACGTAGATCCCGTTTTTTGCGTTTACAGGGTTTTGGCATGATTCTAACTAGAAGTCGGAATGACTCGATTATCACACTTGAGGTTTTTGTGTATATGCGAAACGTGAGAAAATGTCGTCGGATACGTTATTCTGAATAATGCCGAGCAAATGATACGATGACTTTTGAGAGAGAGAGAGAGAACATACTTGTGACAAGTGTGATAATGTCCAGCGTCAGTCAGCAAACACGTCAAGCTCACTTTGCTCAACGCCGCCACAAAATGGTGACTGGGAGGCCATAATTGCAGGTTGTGGCCAAAGTCAAATTCAACATTGGAGCGAACCACTGCGGAGGGTGAAACCAGCGTGGCCGGCGGGCGGCTTGTTGGTGGCCCACGAAGGGTTTGCAATGCGGTTCGGCTCTTCGCGGCATGTTGGACAGAACCTTTTTTTTTTTTTTGCTTCATTCACACAAGGCCTGCTGATCTTTTCAACATTTACATTATCAAGATATTTGCTTCATTCATTAAATTTTTTATTAAAATGTTTTGGATAAAATGTGTTTTGTTTTTTTTAACATTTCAAAAAGTGCTTAATGTGTCACTCGTATAAGACATTAGTCAGTATTCAATATACCGTTGACATTTTTTAAATTTTAATTCAATTGTTGTTTGTATTTCTTGTAAATAATCGAATGACAAATGGTCACAAATAATTTAACTGCCATCTAAGAATAATTTTGTTAAGTTTTTCTACCGAATAATGTGCCTATTTTAAATACTGAAAGAAAAATATCGTAATAAAATAAAAATGTAACCCATGCATGTTAAGTTTAAAAATAATAATAATAATAATTGGCTGATTAATTTATTGTAAATAATTCAATGATAAATTGTCAAGTAAACAACAAATTTAACAAATTGAATTGATATTGTTAAATAACAAATTTATTCATTTGTTTTGAATAATAAAATTAATAATAATAATAATAATAATAAAAAGAAAAAGTTTTTTTTTTACAAATACAACCAGTATTTTTATTTTATTAATTATCTTGCTAATAATTTTATCATATTAACGCATACTTTTTTTAATTTTAAAATTATGCAAATAATCAACTTTCATTTACATAATATGAATAATAATATTACTACTAATAATAATAATAAAATTTGCAAATACATATATAGTTTTTTTTATTTCATTAATTATTTTGTTAAGAATTTTAATAATTAAAATAATAAAACATTAACTTTTTTTTTCCCAAATGGCCATCTGTCCTATTTGAAACTCCAAAACATTTTCACCCCGGTGTGACAAGCTTGTACTGCGATGGACATGAATGGATTTGTCCTGTTCTCAAGTTTTTTTTTGTTTTGTTTTGCTGCAAAGACTTCCAACTGAATTCGATACTCGGCTTGACTGAACCGGAGCACACGTAGCAGAATCCCCCAGAGTTTCGTATATCTCTTCGCCGCATCAATAAAAAAAAGTTACACTTTACAGTATTTTCCCTTTTCTGTCGTGCTGTAATATTGCAGATGTTCCGTGCGCAATGTCGATGATGAAACACGTGCAAAAGACATTTCATTCGGAGCGGGAGGATTCCCTCGTTTCAAGTTGACGTCTTTGCAAGACAATTGGCACAAACGAGGAGCATATAAATCGAAAACATCGACGGCAATCTGGTGCAACCGGATAGATACGATTTCCGTAAGGAAAACCGTTACGAAATGTTGCTGGCATTTGGGGTGCAATTCAACTGAAATTTGCATATGGAACCACAATTTGGCGGTCAATCTTAACAATATTAGTCAATAAATAAAATATCCCTGTATATATTTAATGCAATATTTTCTATTATTATTATTATTTATCTCATTTGCTCCCAAAAACGTATAAATACGTTTTATTTTAAATGTTTTAAGTGCCCCAAAGACGTATTAATATGTTTTGTTGTTTTGTTTTTTTAATGCTAGCTCATACAGCCTCTCAACTGCAAAAAATGGGGTATTAAAAATTGTTGTAATTACAAAAACGGCCAGCAGGTGGCAGCAGAGTATAAGAGATCAACCAGTTTCATGTTGAAAAAAAACTCAATTACTCACAATTCGAAATGGATTTGTGAATATACTTTTTTTTTTTTTTTTTTTGATGAAAAGAGAGACTTTAATCTTTCTTTTGGTAGGTTCCATGTTTTGATGGCAATAGAACACAATATTCTGTGAACCTTGCAAAATCAGCCAGTAAAACAGCCGGGAGTGAAGAAAATGGCTGGGATGAATGAGTTGGTATTATTATCATAATTATTATTTTTATAGATTTTTTTTTTTTTTGATAAAGCATTGGTATTATGAAGCACAAGTTAGTGTGTTATTTGGCTTGGAAAGGAATTATTGAGATGGTCAATTGGTTGGTTAATTATTGAGAATTAGGCCTATCGATTAGTTGATTTGATAGTAGCTAGTTAGTCATTTCTTTGCATGACATACATTGATCTGCATGAGAAATTATATTTGGGAGAGTCAGAATGAGTGATGATGTCATCGTGATGGACCGCGAGTGTGTCCTGTCAAGATGTGAGTTAGTGTGGAGAGAAGGGATTTATTATTTGAACACAAAAGCGTTTCTATGCTGCGGCTGCCAGTCGATGTTCCCGAACAATCGTTTCTCACATTGTGTCGGACCAATGAGATGTCCAAATGTGTCTGCTGGCGTCGGCCGGCCTCCTCCATGACGTCATGGCCATGAATGAATCCAGCTCAAGTTGGACAGGGAGAGAAAAACTTTGGAATAAGAGTAATGTTACCATTAAAAATAAATCTTTATGCAATGAAGTCTGGATTGGGAGAAGCATAATTTATGTTTCGGATTCATTTGAACGCAATGGAAATATTTATAGTTACAAAAAATGTAAAGTTCAGTTGTAAAAGCTCTTCCTCAGAGTGTTCATGAGTTGATGAGATGATCATCTCAAACACCTTCTCTTAAGATCAGATTTATTGATTTACTCAGTAAAAATTGAACAAATAAGAAATACTATATACTACTATAATTCGAAATGCTCTTTGTTGAAATGAAAAGATTTCTTTTTGGTGAAAAAATTTTACTGGAACGCTGAAATAAATGACATAAAATGGCAAAAAATAAATAAATCTGCATTTCAAATAAAATAAGATAACTTCAATTTAAAATACGACGTAACATCCTTGCAATAATTCACTTTCCAAATTTACTGACATAGATGAAAAATGCACCTTCTTGCACAGTTGTGCATTTGTTTTTGTGATTGCGCTGTATTATCAAAATTTTGGGAGAATTTTTTTGGAGATTTTGAAATGTATGTATGTGATAAAATTGGTCACATCATTACAGTTGATCCAAAAGCTGTAATTACAAATTTCATGCATGATAACAAATCTCGAGCCTTTGGGATCAATCTTACGCTCTTATTTGGCAAATTTTATTTGCATAAAAAAAATAATTCACAAATCACTTCCTAAGTTTCATATTTTTTTTGGTGGAATTTAATTTATGTATTGATACCTTAAAGTTCACAAGAAAAAAAAAGTACATATACATTTAAAATTCTTGGTGAATTGTATTTTATTGACCTTAATTTATTTATTTTTTTTGTGCCTTGTGTTACTTTCTTTATCTTCATTGTTTAATTACATTTTTTGTTGTTGTTTTTTAACGTAGAATTGTTGATTGATTTTTGTTTTCAATACTGTGGATGTAAACAAGGTGGATCTGATGTTTGTTGCAATGCTGTGAATGTTAAATGCAAAGTTTCAATAAAAAAAAAAAAAAAAAAGGAAACTAAAAACAACAATAGTTGGCCAGGGAGAACTCGATGCTCGCTTTGAATCCAGCAGCTCTCACCGTCCTTTTCTCTTCGTTTCTCGGGAACAACATGAATGTGGCGCGCTCTCAGCTGTTAAAATTTCAAACCGACCGACTGTCAGTCACGTTTCGTCACACTTGTCCCGTCGACATCAAAAATCCCTTGTCGGAGCTCGACATTTTCGAGTCTTGATTTCTGTTTTGTGGTAGCGACTTGTAACATTTGACTGACGTGGTCATCATTTGATGGTATGACAGAAAGTCGAATGTGGGAATGTGGACGTCTTCGAGGAATGCGTGGTAAAAACAGTTGGGTCAAAAATAACCCACCTTGGGTCATGAACTTTTGACTTTTGACCCAAATTTGTTTGGCTTAAATGCATAACCCAAAAAGCTGGGTCAGTCCCAAAAGTTAGTTTAGTTGCTTTCTAAAAAAAAAAAAAAAAAAAAAAAAAAAAACGCTGCTCTTTTAATCTAACTTTTTGGTTTAAATAAATAGCTCAAAAAGTTTTTTTTGTTTTTTTTTGTATTATTATTATTTATTTATTTTTGTGGCTTATTCATTTAACCAAACCAAAATGTTGTCAGGACCTTTTTCACACTTTTTTTTTTTTTTTTTTTGAACTGACCTTTGAACTGTTTTACAGTGATGTGGTTTACCTTTGAAAGAAAGAATAGAAAGAAAGAAAATGTGTCAGAAAGTAGATCTCGCCTTACAAAATGATGTCATAGGTTTGAAATGTTAGCCCGTTTAGTTGACTGCAAATCTTCTTTCTGTCGTATGTAAACACGTTCATTGAACTTTCTGCCATCTAGTGGATGAGCGTTTAATTGTGCGGCCTATATGTCGCTTAAGTGGAATTTCCTTTGGGATTATTACCGATTGTTGCATACGACAGCTTTTGATTCTGCTTGGAAGGAAGCGTTGCTGCTGCGGTACACGCAGATGTGCATGACATGTTGTGTAAAGTATGCAGTGTTTGTGAGAGGGGGAGGGGCTTCCAACAAATGCGAGGCTGCACAATCTGCAAATTAACACGACGCAGACACGGACGTTTTGAAAGCATACGGACTCCGTAGTTGCATATTTTGTGTTTTATTTCGTGTGTGTGATTTATGATCAGCATTTGGTTGATCAATGAGTCCAAAAATGTATCATGTGCCTCGTCCAAAAGTCAATTGTGATGGACTCCGGCTCGCCCGCCACAGTATTGACAAGGGATGTAACGATATCCAAATATCACAATATGAACCTCACGATACGATAATCATCACGATATTGTGGGCAGGTTGGCGATACTGTATTTAAAAAAGGTCACAATATTGTAAAAAAAAAAAAAAAAAAAAGACCTCATACTAAAAGAAAAAGCATAATATTGTGCTTTTGTACATAACAGCAATACATATGAACTAGTTAGTGTAGATTTGAAACATAGAAGGGCCAAAACATCCCTAATGAAAATTAAAATGCACTAAAAAAGTAGCCACCAGAGGGTGCTAGAACTGGACAAATGAAAATCAACCAGATTTATTTTTTTATTTTTTTATTTTTTTTTAACAGATGTGTAGCTTAAGTATCGTGAACTTGACTACCACGATATTTTGATATCGCAATATCACGATATTGATTATCGTCAGGGCTGGACTGGCACAGAAAAATGGGCCCTGGCATTTTGACTTATGTCCACCAGCGCAGCTGTCAACTAACACATTGTTCTGCCACTGATATTTTGACAGATGTTAGTTCAGTTTGCTGTCCATATTGAAAATGACTGAATGGACGAGTCCCTCTAAATTGTGGGCTAGGCTCTTGGGATAAAATGGAGGAAAAGAATAAACTAGAAAGCACAGCATCAGCCCCCAAAAGACACCGGCCCACCGGGCATCTGCCCTGTATGCCAGATGGCCAGTGCAGCCCTTATTAGCGTTACAACCCTGATTTTGACAACAAAGAAACAATAAAATGATGATACAACTTTAGGAGTTCTGAAGATTTTTGTTTGCCTTGACTTGAGAGCAAACATTTGAGATACAAGCACTGCACGGAGGGCAGTGAACGTGACTCAACTCACAAGACGCGTCAGCTTGACAGACAATTCTTAAAAAAAAAATAAAAAAAAGCTCCCTGTTGAGGTTTAGTACGGCAAAACAAAACAAAAACAATCCAGCCTTGTGTGTTTCACTCAATCAGATAACTTTGCCTTTAATTGAAGTCAGTATCGCACCTCAATTCGTGGCCAACGTTTCATCAGGGTTCGTTAAAGGTTGAAAACGGTGACAAAGACGTTTACAGATTTTCTTTCTTTCTTGCCTTGGTTTAGCTAGTGCTGGCTTGCAGATTATTTGAACATGTTTCAAAATGTCGTGGAAACCTTTACGACCATTAAAACTGTTTGCGAACGTCTGGCCAATGTCTTTGCAACAGTTTACAACCTTTTAACAAACCCTGATGAAAAACCAAATATTCATTATGTTTGCAAACATTCGCAAGCCTCGCCGCTCAGGGAGATACATACCTTTAGCTTAATGCTAACAAACGACGCAAAACGTCATAGACAGGCTAACAATAAGCATTAATGTTAGTTGTAAAACTCATCTTCTTGTGTCTCTGTCTGTGTTATGCTGCCCCCGTGTGGCCAAGGTTCACACACCGGAAGGAGCAGCACAACTTCCAGTGAACTAATGTAAAAAAAAAAAAAAAAGTGGAAAAAATCATTAAATTTTCTTTTACATCTATTTAATTATGTTAGTATGGTATATTTTACTGTATAAAATATTAATAAAAGCATATAAACTCATAAAAAATAATAAATAAAAATAAAAGCAGTTATATAAAATATTAAACTAAATTTATAACATTAGTACCACATTTTTGGTTTTCTTGTCTGATGTTTTAGATTTATGGTGTGTTTTTTTTTTAAAGATGAAATTAACTACATTTATTTATCATAAAAGCTAAGTGAGAATATAAATCCCTTTCGTATTTCAACCTTACTTTTTATAATATTTAGCAGCTCATTCATAGTATACATTAAATCTATTAATGAGCTTCATGAACAGGATATTAAAAAAATAAAAAAAAGTTCAAGATAAATGCTGAAAACAAAAATGCATGCAAAATTTTTTGCAGTTCTGCGACTTAGCGGTGATCAATTGTTGGTAAGCAGATGGATTTATTTGGGTTCAGCCCAAGGTTATTTTAGTTAGCTAAAACTAACGAAAAAACTAAAACTAAATTTAAAAAAAACAATTTCTTTGACGAAATAAAATAAAAAGGAAAATGCTTTTTTAAAAAAAACGAAAACTAACTGAAACCACATTTTATGTTTACGTACGATAATTACAGCAAAAATGTCCTTTGTTTTAGTCTTTGGTGATTAATTTAATGCATGAGCCTTGGGGGATGATTTTAAATATGAGTTTAAGCAGATTTATTTTGATATTAACCGGAAAAAGGACATTTGACGGTGTGTCGCGCAGAAGTGACGTCATCTCAATAGAATAGTACCGTCAGATGACATCGCTCCCATGCTATTTTTTTTAAATAGTAATACAAATAAAAAAAAACTAAAACTAATACTGAAACTAACTAAAACTAAACTAAAACGAAGCATTCATTCAATAACTCAAACGAATAAAAACTAACAGAACCACCCTGAAAACTAAAACTAAATTTAAAACTCAAAACGAAATCAAAATCTAACTAAAATGGGAAAATTCCAAAACTATAAAAGTCACTTGGTGGTACGCAAATTAAGATGCATCACCTCTCGTCCCGTGTGTCGCCTCGCATTCAGGAAAAAAAAAAAATGCAAGCCACACTTAAGGGAGGGAAAGTGATGAATGGGGTCTTCATATTGACTGAGGCAAGAGAAAGAAGAAGAAGAAGAAGGCCCTGCGACGCCAAAGCACCTTTTTTTTTGCTTCCTGAATGAAGGCCAGCAGAGGATCACGAGATAATGTCCACGTTTATTAGTTCAGTTGTTCAGGAAATTTACGATGGATATCAGTGGGACTTATGCCTCAAACCAGATCTAATTCGATTCCATTTCAGAGATGATCCGGCAGACTTAAGCCAAACTATCCACTTGCGGTTTTCTTTCCAATCCCATCAAGCGCGTCGGCTTTTGTTGCCTAACAACAACAACAACAGCAAGGTTGTCTTTTGGAATCTTTTAAATTCATGGAAATCTCTTCACATTGATGTTTGCTTCTACGGAGAATCAACCATAACGTTGCGGGGTCATTTTGACGCGTCATTCAAAAGTGTAAGAAATTTACGATTCTTATCACCGTATACATATCATATATCATGTTTCACTGAGGATTTTCATGAGTAAAAATGCATCTTAATTTTTTTTCAAGGTAAGTAGGAAAGTCCTACATTTAAAATACATTGGTTTTACAACCCTAGTTTTAGTTTTTTAGTTTTTTTTAGTTTATTCATTTTTTCCTTTCGGACACATTACAGCTTACATCAATCACATCACATCATTTGCAACATTGGCATCCGAAAGAAGGGCTGACGGGTAGAAGCCGAAGCTTATTCGAGACCCGTCCCCATCGACCCATTACTATAACGCATCAATCATATACATTATTTAGAATAGTCATTAATTTTTATCGTTATCCATCCCATACTATCTCAGACACTGCTCGCTCAGTTCATCTTGAATGTCCGTGTGTAGATTGTGGCTAGTCCCAGTCATTTGGAACTGGTGAGTCGGTTCCCAGAGCAGGCCCACCCCGCCAGGCGAGCAGCCAAGGCAAGCGCAATTCTTCTCTTTCACCAGTAGGGTCTTCGCTGACCTCGGATCAGCTTTCAAACATGTTGTGCTTTCCAGAAGAGTAGATCGGCTTGCATTCTGCCCATTGCGATTCAAGCAATTTCAACCTCGATTCTGGTCAGGTAGCACCACTGGTTGCTCGCACGTTGTTGATCTGATGATTCCTGTGCGCTGCCCAGCCTAGCTCACCCAGCAGAGAGGCCCACGTCAGCCGCATTCCAGGAACCATATATTTTACAATGCCTTGCGAAAGTATTTGCCCCCTTTCTGACCTTTTGCCATATTTCAGGCTTAATTATTGTTCAGTATTGTTTGGGAGTTATGCTGCATTCGAGGATGGTTGGAAGTCGGACTTTTCCAAATTCAAACCAAGAAGTGTGTACGAGGACACCCCCGTGAACTCGGAAATTGCACCTGCGAAGTCGGAAAATAAAAAAAAGACCCGACTTCACCGACGGACTACAAGTGACGTCACTCTACAATGGTTTCCCCTTTGGAAACACAGACCATGAATGGTCAAAAACAATTTACTTGAGTATAAAACTAGATATCTTTCTTTATTCATAAATATTCAACGGCATGAAATTATACGGTCAACTACTGAACTGTATGGAATGCTTATGAAATAAGATAACAATAAATGAAGCAAAATTATGAGATGGTAAGTTTGCTGGAGGTAAAAAAATTAGTTTTAAGAACCAAAATAAAAAACAATTTACCACTATCCGCCATTTTGGTTGTTTACTTTCTATTCGAACGCTTTCAGGTCGGAACTGGGAAAAACCAACACGGATATATCCGACTGGTTCCAACCATCCTCGAATGCAGCATAACACCTACGGCAAAATGAAATACAAACAACAAACGTGAATGCAGTCTCGCGCTTTTCAATGATAGCTCCTCAAGGACAACATTCCTGGCCTGCAGGGGCGGGGCTTGGACAGAGAGCTGGGGGGTTATATACGGTAAATTGCGTAGAAGCACTAAATCCAAGCAGCTGCATTTCTTTCTCAGAACTATAAGAATAACAAAATGGAGACCGAAACAGCAAGTGTGAAACGGAGAAAACGGCTTGTGAAAAACACGCCTGTGAAAATAAAAAAAATCAAGGAGGAGGGGCAATGTGGGGGCACGTGTGTTTTGAAGGCAATAAAGAGAATGGGAGTCATGCGAGATAGTTGAAGATATGGACAAAAACCTAAAAAAGAGCCTCTGGCACCCAATTGTCAGCAAGGATGAAGTGGCCTTCAAGAGGTCAGACAAAATGTGCAGGCTGCTTTGCTTGAGGGGATTTCATCTGTTCTCGTAAAAAAAATGACTCACAATTCCTCTTCCGACGAAAACTAACACTGGCTAAACGTGTGTTTCATCCGTTGTCTTTGACATTTCCACATTTGAGACAAGGCATCAAGCAAATTGAGCACCTGAAGGCCCTCTTGGCATGCATTATTCTGAACTAGTGTTGTTCCGATACCGATACTGGTATCGGCAGAGGTGCCGATACTGCATTAAACCAGTGGTATCGGTATCGGTGACTACTCACAAGTAACATGCCGATACCATTAATTCCAACACTAATATATAATTTTGGATGCAGCATCTTGTGTCTTGTTGGTGCACGACATTCACTGGTATGTGACATGTTCACTGCATGCCGATCTAAGATGTCCTATTGGCCCTTGAATGCTCTGAACCAATGGCAGGACAGCTTTTTCATGTTGAGGAAAAAAAAACCTTAAGTATCGGTATGGTATCGGTATCGGCCGATACTGCAAAGCTGGGTATCGGTATCGGTGTCGGGAGACAAAAACGGTATCAGAACAACACTATTCTGAACCCACTTGAGTTCTATGCAGGACATGCCCCCGCTGCAATGTGATTGGCTGCTGCATCATTTGTGGGTTTTTTTTTTACGATATGTTCTGTCAAAGCCAATAGAGGGAAACATGATGAATTCTTTCTTGTCTCAGCAAAAGTATGTTGTACAACTTTTGGGAGAGTGAGGAATCTTTGGCTTTATAGTTCCACGTCTGGCTGTACGCCCTGTTGATGTTCTGGCAGTGCTTTTAGGTGTACTGCAACTGTTTTTTTTTATGGATATGCCAGCTGTATGTAGAATTGTTTACCCTTCACAAATGCAAGAATGCTGTGCGTACTTGAACACAATGTATTGCAACACTTCAAGTTTTGTATGGCGACATTGCCACAGAGTGACAATGCTAACATCGACAACATTTCCCAGCCAATATCGACAAACTGAATTGAATTCTTGACACATTTCATTTTAAAAAAAAAAATGCAGGAGTTTCAGCCCATCGCACATATGCAGGACAGTTTGCAATTTCCCTTATTTGAATCCACATGTTCTGGATCTGATTTGGGAAGGATACGAACACCACATGTTTGACATTTGACCAAAAAAAAAAAAAATCATCTCTCAAGTGGAAGTCAGTTCAGCCTTTTGTTCTAGACAATACCAAAAATTTTGTTGTGTCCTGTTGTTCTTTTTGTGAAATAACTAGTTTGACTTTTCATGTGTAACCGTGTCTTCCTGGATGGAATATTTTTGGTCAAAGAGCAATGCACATCAAACAAAATAACCAGAGAACATTAAAGACACATGCTGCAGTGAACGTGAGAATGCACCGTGTTTTTTTGTTTTGTTTTGTTTTTTCATTGCAAATCCGTGCAATTATTAAACTTGACAAGTTCCGCTCACGTTCGATGGTGTGGGCAAAAATTTATTTGCACCTGGTCACCAACAGAAACTGTGATTTGGCTGAATTCCTTCGAAATCCATCATAGCCTGGAACTTTGCCGAAATGAGCGCTTCAAACAAAATTGACGACTTCCTGCTAACCATCACGCCTGAGTCCTTGAGACTTTTTCGTCCAACCATTTCTTAACACTTACAGTTAACATAAGAGAATCTACTGTAACCCCCCCCCCTTCAGTCACAATACCTCTCCCTCCCCTGGAGGAACTATCAAGGGCGGTGGATTTATCTTTTCAGTTTATCTTTCTTCCTCAGAAGAAGAAAGCAATTCCGAGAGGATAACCCAAAAAATAAATAAAAGGAATGAAGCCTTGCAGTGGTACAAGCCTAACAGAACAGGGCAAGAGACGGAATGGTCCCTCATGAAACCGAAACCGTGTCAACATGTGAGGCATCATAAATTTACACGAGCATTCCTATGCAATTCAGTTAGCCTCCCGGTTTGGGAGCTGACAGCCAAGCAAAAGAGGGTTCAGCATTTAGTGTCTCTCCGGCTTGTATTTTACTTTTTTGGATGCGGTTCCAGTTTTGAGTGCATGGATGGATGGATGGTATCTATGTTTAAAATTTCAAGTTTTTGTCTCAAATCTCCTCAAAAGTGCACTTTGCAATTGCCTACAGGCACATTCTCGTGCATTTTCCAGTTAAAAACACAAGTTGGTGCACATCTGCGTTTGGGGCTCTTGTAAGTTGGAGCAGCCTGGACATGTAAGCAGTCCACCATTTTAACTTTCCTGGACGCAGTCTGCACGTCTCCTCCCTTTTCTTGAGAGGCTGAGCCTTTGTTTGAAGAAGCCAAGGCGAGGAGCGTGTTCAAACTCGAGCCGTCCCTTAGCTTGTAAGCCTCATCAACACACAGTAATGCAGCAAAATCCTGAAAGTATTTATGAAGATAAACGGGCAGGAGCTTTTCTTGCTTGCTTCAAAACAAAGCAGAGTTCAGCAAATATCGGAAAACGCTGTGTTTGCGACAAGCTGGCGTTTGACCCTTTGTGGCTCGGGGCATTTTGGGTAAACGGCCTTGTCCGGAATGAAAGCTTTTATTGGAGCTGTACGTCAGTGAACCTTTCACATAAAGGTCTCCCTGCGAGAGCAAAGATTTGTGTGTGGCCGTGACACCTTGGGTCTTAGAGCAGGAAGGAGCAGCTGGTGCGGAGCCACCCGGCAGCAGCTGTAAGTCATCTGACTCAGCTGCGCTCTGCGCGACTTTCCATCGTCTTCGGCGGGGAAAGTTAGTCTCGCAAGCTGGACTGTGGTTAGTGATGGAGATGAGGATTTCTATTTTTTTTTTTTTTTTTTTTTTTTACATTCTGAAACTGGGTCAAATTGACCCAGGAACGTTTTTGCTGTTCCTAAGAAACAAACAAAACCGGAAGGTTAAACGGATACTTGACTCATTGAACAATTTTCAGCATTGAAAAGTTCATATTTTGTCCAGAATGAATTTGATAACTACATTATTTTTCATGTACAATTAATACCTTTATAAGTATTTTTTTCTACTCTACTGATCACCTGTGCTGAGGAAGTAGGAAACGGCCAATCATGGCTCACCTGCTTTCTGGGTTTGGTCAGTAAACTGAGCCATGATTGGTCGTTACCTACTTCCTCAGCACAGGTGATGTCATCATCAGTCGACAGCAAGTAGAAAAATTACTTTTTAAATGTATTAATTGTGCATGAAAAATAATGAAGTTACCACATGAATTATAGGCACAGTGAATGACTAGTTAGCACGTGTGCTGAGGACACAAGATCGAGTCCGGGCTCCGGCCTTCCTGGGTGGAGTTTGCATGTTCTCCCCGTGCCCGCGTGGGTCTTCACCGGGTACTCCGGTCTCCTCCCACATTCCAAAGACATGCATGGTATTAATTGGGCACTCCGAATTGTCCCTAGGTGTGCTTGTGAATGTGGAGGGTTGTTCGTCTCTGTGTGCCCTGCGATGCCAGCTGGGATAGGCTCCAGTGCTCCCGCGACCATTGTGAGGAGTAAGCGGTGAAGAAAATGGATGGAAGGGTGTTAACTTTTTATGAAAAAAAATGTCTCAATGAGTCAAGTATCCCTTTAATGATCGAATATGAAAAACCTATACAAGTTACATTCATTACATTTTTTTAACTCTAAAGTTTGTTTGTTATGATGGATGTCAATGGATGTTTTCTGGCATAAATTTGTATTTACAGTCCTTTTGCCATTCTATCCGATATTAATTACATGCACTTGATGTATGCAAATGCTTGAATCCATTGTTCATGTGTCCATCTGTCCAAATATAGGGTTCAAATAGACCACCCCAAAAAACGTACTAAGTAGCAGCCCATGGAATTCTAGAAAAAAAAACACACTATTTTTACACAATTTTTACCAATTGACACAAAATTGGGTGGACATGATTCATGAAAGTCTCAAGGATCCATGTCCAAAGGTGAGCAGGAAGTCATCCATTGTGATTTGATGCAGTCATTTTTGGGCCAATTTGCTAATTTACCCGGGCTCCAACTTTGATCAAATCAGACCGGGGAATTGGTCCTACTCATCCCCTGTCAAAAGTACGGTTCAGCCAAACTTGGTACTTCACAGCTGACACCCGACACTTTGGGGAATGCAAGCCCAGAAAGTCACAATTTAATGATGACTGCTGGGTTTAGAATTGAATTGTGCTCTTTGATTATGATAATCTTCTGGTCCCACATCCGTTTTGAGATTCTCTTTTGGGGACTAAAAAACTTTTTAAAAAAAAGCACTTGCATGACAACATGACTGGCAACACAAGAGATTTCAGTCTTGTGTGTGTGTGTGTTTTTTTGGGGTCAGGATTCACAATAAGTATTTTTGCATTTAACTCATTCAAACCCCAAAACGTGTAAATATGTTTTTTAATGCTGTGGCCTTCACTCCCAAAAACGTATTTATACGTTTATTTATTTATTTTATGCAAGAGCATACGGAAGGCTTTAATGCAGCTTCTAACATGGAGAGGTGGCTTAAAGCAATGGTTGTTGTTACAAAAAATGGCCAGCAGGTTGCAGCAGAGTATAGGAGCTCAGCCAGGGCCATGTTGCAACAAGCTCTTTTTGTCAGTGTTTTCACCAGGAATGTGAATAATGATGAAACTTAGCTTAGCTTAGCTATTATGCTTAGCTATATATATGCAAAACGGAAACAGATAAAAATATACTTTTTTTCCTGATAGAAGAAGAGACTGTAATTTTCATTTTGGTAGGTTCCATGTTTTTATAGCGGTAGAACACAATATTCTGTGGGCCTTGCAAAATGAGTTCAACATGTCCATTAATGTATGAGCTGTTGATTTGTGGGCTAAATGTGGGATGTCACCCTTCCTGTCCTTCCTGGAACTGTGAGTGTCCTCGAATTAGGTCTCGATCTGGCAGCTATTGTACATTTGTTTTCAATTTTTTTTTTTTTTTTTGTGGATCCTCTCTTGACACATGGCCTTGAGCGTTGTAAATCTCTGTCAATCACTGGTGGTGCGTATGGCTAAGGTTAGAGGCTGCTCGTTGAAAAGAGTTAGGGTGTTGATTAGGGTTAGGTACCGTAAGTATTTTGTTCAACAAGTCCTCCAACAATAACGACCATTTTGGTCATTTTACCATGCACCAAAATACTGAGACTCGAACCCGGATCTTCTGTGCAAAGGAATAATGGTTGGGGTTAGGATGAGGCTTTCAGTGAGGTTGTACAGTACATGTTATGTCTTTTACAAGGTTCACTAATAGTTGAGATTAGGAAAAGGCACAGTGAGGTTGTAGACCGTTAGAAAACATTTACTCAACACTAAGAAAATATGTAGTCGACACTAAAATAATCACTGGATGTCTTTACATGGTACACGAATGGTTGAGATTAGGAAAAGGCACTGTGAGGTTGTACAAAAAATGTACTCAACACTAACAAAACATGTACCGAACATCAAAACAATCACTGAACAAATAGCTCAGTGAGATAAACACTCTTCTTTGGGCTAGAAGTACTGGGTTTGAGACACTCTTTGGTATTTTTGTGCTAAATAACATGGCCGCTTGAGTTCACTAAACTAAAATACGTAACATTTGGTCGTAATTTGGCACCTTGTGGTCATATTTATTGGAGGACTGTCGCATTTTGTTTAAGTGTTGTTGCCGTAGCTAGCTATCCAAAATGGCCGACCAGTTGTACTTGTTTTTTTTTTTTTTTTTTTTTTTTTTGACCAGTTGTACTTTAGCGTCTTCCTGTGCATAAGAAAACATGCCGCAGACTCCATGTTTTTTTTTTGTTCAAGGCGGAGAGGAAAATGGCTTCTCTGTGAGCTGACTGCTGGAAAATCCGCATCATGCTGCTGACACATGGGAAGGAGGATGGCTTTTGTTCGTTTGTCATTAGCAAGCTGCGCTTTCATATGTTTATGGAAAAGTGAGGGACGCTCGGCGGGTGGGTGGGGGGAGTGAATGTCTGTCTACTCCAGATTTGCGGTTGGGTTTTTGAGACCCCACCGAAAACCACGCGATTCTTCCATGAAATAGCAAATGCTCTGGAATACTGAGAATATGTTTAATAAAAAAAAAAAAAAAAAGCCAACAGGAAAATTTTTCAGCTGTGCGGTTAGACATTTTCATGTGATGGCAGTGAATGTCATTAGTTTTCAATACTTGCCAGAATTTGATTGCACAGAAGACACAATCCTGACGTTTTGGGGATCAAAATAATTTTGGGGTAAAACAATGATTAATCCTTCTGTTGTGCGTATTTCTTTAGTACACTGAAAATGCTCATGGGTTATTGTGACCTGCTGTATGTTTTGTCTTTTTTTTTTTTTTTTTTTTTAAACGATTTTCATTCATTTTGAAATTTAAGTCATTTAGACTCACTCTAAATGGCAAGGTCAAAATTGATTCCTATGAAAATTAATTAATTGCCTCGCATTTGTGTGTATGATCCTTTGTTCCATCAGATATCACTTTTGAAATGGGTTGCTTTATCGCAAGCAGCTGGAATTGTCTAGTTTGTGTCAATTGCTGACTTTCTTCATTCTGGTACGACATGGGAAGCGACTGTGCCAGTTTTATTCTCTAATTGTACTAGTTTGTCGCGTAACAACTCCCACATAATACTTCTAATTTACACTGTTCAAATTTCAACTAGCTTCAAAAATTGATGCCTCTCGGGGTATATATCATCTGATTCCGCATTACTTACAGTATTTGCACAATTTAATGTTTAATATCAACTTTCAGCAATTCGTTTTCAATGGGACATATCACTTTCCACGCCCACTTCCATACGTGTAACTTATCATCATTACCTGGTGTCTAATATTGCTTGGTGGCACAGTTGGTAAAGTGTATTGTCCAGTAACCGGGAGGTTATCATTTCATAATTGATCTCTCAATTGACTTCATAAGCATTCCACATGCATTCAAATCTTAGAATTCTGCTATTAGCATTCAACGTTCAGCATTCCCACGCAATTTCTCCAGAAATTGCACTTAGACTAATGTCAATATCAGATTGTGTTTTTGGTTGTGCATGTTAGACGCATTGGTGTGAGTACAACGTGTGTGTGTGGTTGACTGTTGTGGTCTGACCTGACTTACCTGCGGGTAAGGCCCGAGCTGCCCTCTGCTGTTTACGGTGGGGAGAAAGAATCAGGTAAAAAGGCTTCACATTTTCTGACAAAACTTATTCAAAACATATCCTGTCAATTTAAAAAGTCAGATTAATGATGATTTTTATGAATGACAGTTTGTTTGTTTGTTTGTTTGTTTTTTTGTCCAAATTGTGAACTTTTTTGGTCATCAGAGGAGTCTGTCGTACTTACCTACGTGCACTCTAAAAATAGTTGAGTCAAAATGGGCCCAAATTGCATCAAAAAGGGAACAAACCAACTTTTTGGCGTTATTTATTTAAATTAACCCATCGTTTTGGGTTATTCATTTAAGCCCAAATAATGGTCCAAAACAGCACCCCATGTATTATTATTATTATTATTATTATTATTATTATTATTATTATTAACGATTTTTTTGTTTATTTTAAACTTCAACTTGTATTTTATAATTGTGATGTGTTTATGTTTATATGTTCAGTAAACTCAATCAATCAATCAATCAATCAATCAATTTATTATTAGTATTATTAGTATTTTGATTTTATTTTTTGCACAAACAAAACAAAAGTCAAGTTGTTTCGTATAAACCATGTTTGGGTTATTTATTGAAACCAATTTTTCATGTGAGTAAATAAGCCAAAACAAACAACCTGAAACAACACAAATGTTGAATAACCCAAAAAGTTGGGTCAAATGAATAAATCACAAAAGAATCAAAACACCACAATTTTTTTGGGGTTGTTTTGTGGGTTATTCACATGAGCCAACTGGTTAGATTCAATGAATAACCTAAAAAGTTGGGACGGTTCCCTTTTTACATGCTTTTTAATTGAATACTATGACGTAAAGTTTATGAACTTCTAAACACTTGATCAGGTTTTTCTCTTGCACGCTTCAACGAATTCAGTTGAGAGACGAAGCATTCGGGAGGAAATGATGTCATGTCTAACGGCCGGAGACATTGCTGAAACAAAGTATCACATTTTCCACAAGTTCATTTGTCGTGTTTGTGGTTGTCGCGTGCTGCAGTCAGGTTCCGTCTGTTCGATGTGAGCGTGGGTGGCCGAATCGAGACAGCTTTTGTTTTTATTGCACTACAATCTGCCTGTGTCACGTTTTTTGATCATTTGACAGAATTGATTGTAAAACACAAGAAGCCAAGTTGTGACTTTTCTGCTCTTAAGTGGCAAACACTCGCACAAAAAGATGGCAAAGAACTGAATGAATTGTCATTCTTCTTTGACATCAATTTTGGGTTAGCCTTGGCAGTTCTGAGCACTCTCGTATGGCGTTCCGCAGGGTTCAATTCTGGAGCCTCTGCTGTTTTTATTATATCTGCTGCTCTTGGGGTCATCTTCAGAAAATATGGTATCTCCTTCCGCTGCTATGTCCCGCCAAACAAAAAGATACTTTCTCATCGAGGCCACTTTTGTACTGCCTGGAGGGAAAGAAAATTTCACTCGTGGAGGCAGCACTTCATGATCACAGACTCATGGCCGAATACAAGCACCCCCAAAACCCCTCATTGGCAACTTACATGAATAATTGTGTGTGCCTATTGACAAGCAACATACTAATCTGCGCTAACACTAAGTATGTCACGATATCCAAACATCACGATACGATAATTATCACGACATTGTGGGGTGGTTGGCGATATTTAAAAAAGGTGACAATATTATAAAAAAAAAAGAGCTCATACTAAAAAAAAAAAAGCACAATATTGTGCTTTTGTACACAACAGCAATGCATATAAACCACCTATGATCTTTAATAACAATATTGAGGCGCTTATTTGTTAATGCATGCACACATTGAGTTCCCCCACATATTGACTCAGTTCACAGGCATATTACGTTCCCCTTCATCTGACAATTAGCGTACATTTATAAACATAGAAGGGCCAAAACATCCCTAATGAAAATTAACACAAAAAAACTAGCCACCAGAGGGTGCTATAACTGCACAAATGGAAAGCAACCTGTTTTTTGTTTTTGTTTTTTTTTGACAGATGTGTTGCTTTTAAATATCATGAGCTTGACGACGATATTGTTGCAGTTTTAATATCACGGTATCATGATATTGCCCTTATCGTTACATCCCGAGCTAACACTGCAGCTTTTGCTGACCTTTTGCCTTTTATATGGTTGTTGTCTAACTGTAGCTTGAAAGTGGCCGAAATTTTTCCCAAACTAGCTTTCAAGTCATGAGTGGAGACAAGAAGCTTTTTCAAATGTCGCATTCCTCCTCTCTCACGCTGGGCTGATAAACAATGAGTTTGATCCACTTTTTCCTGTGCTCACAGGAGACGATGGCAGCTGCAAAGCAGATGGCCAAGTGTACCCCAACAGAGACATCTGGAAGCCCGAGCCGTGCCGACTCTGCGTGTGCGACAACGGCCAGGTCCTCTGCGACAACATCCAGTGCGATGAGCTGACCAACTGTGAGAAGATGGTCGTCCCCGAGGGAGAGTGCTGCCCAATTTGTCAGAGCGAAACACCCAGCCGCGGTGGTGGTGGCGGCGGCGGCGGTGGCGGCGGCGGGGGTTCTTATGGTGAGCCATAAAAGATCTTCAGTTGATCTTTTCAAACAATTTCAAATGTGTTAAAATTTGGGTTTGGGTATTTGGGTCACGACAAATGACAGGGCGGATAATGAAGAAGAAACTCTGAATCCTATTCGTCGACTAGGATGTGGGGACTCGTGGGGGTTGTGCTTAGGCCTTGCGGCTAATAAAGCACTGACTGAAACGCTTGGTCAGTAAGACCCATTCCAAATCTTAACTCATTTGCAAGGCCCACAGAATATTGTGTTCTATTGCAATTAAAAATGGAACCTACCAAAAGAAAGATTAGTCTCTTGTTTCAGCAGGAAAAAACAAGTATAGTTCTGTTTATGTTTTGCAGCAATTAGCATTAAAATATAGTTAAGTTTAATCAAACAAATCTCTTTAAAACTGTGTTTGAGCCCTTTTCTCAGCATGGCCCTGGTTGATCTCTTATACTCTTCTGCCACCTCATGGGCATTTTTGGAATAACTGCCATTGCTTCAACCGTTCTCCTTCAGTTCAGAGGCTGCATCAAATCCTTCTGTATGCTCTAGCATAAAATAAACAACATAAATGCGTCTTTGGGAAACTGGTAATATTTAATATAGAACGTATTTATATGTTTTTGGGAGCAAATGAGTTCAATAAAGGAAAAGGCAAGTTATTTTGTTTTAAAATAATTTTAAAAAATCTCTAACTTGAACCAAAACATAATGAATGACTTTCTTTTACTATGTACCGTTCAAAGAACCGTAAACTGTTTATAATCCTGTTTAAAAGAAGCGAAACACTCCATTTTCACGACAAGTGATTTCTATATACTTTTTTCAGTTTGTAAAACTTAATAATGTATGATTTTGTTTTGTTTTCTTCGTAGGTGGGGGCACAATTTACAGGGTAGGCAACCTCATTTGTACGACGAGCATAGAACAAATTTGGTTTGGTTGATTGTCTCATCTTTCTGTCTTTGTTTCCAGGGCCAGAAAGGAGAGCCTGGTGATGTCCCAATTGTGAGTATGGTTTTTGGTCAAAGTTATATCAGAACTTATCAAACCCGAAAGGGGAAAAAAAACACAACAAATCTAACTCGGTGTCTCTGCAGGTGACTGGTATTCGAGGTCGTCCTGGCCCGATGGTGAGCATCTCGGTTAACAGGCTATTGGCCAGAGATTATGGAATTTAAGAACTCTGTGACATCATCAAACTTCATCATTAGCTTGCTCATTTTTACGTCTTTGGTTTTCCTAGGGACCGCCTGGTGCTCCAGGAGTAAGAGGACCCAGAGGAAACAAAGGAAGGCCCGTAAGTTACACCCATTTCATACAGGAAACTTACCCAAACATTTTCGGACTTAAGTAAGTATATTTTCCACGTCTGCCCTGGAAACAGTAGGTGGGAGGGGGGTGGGGTTACACCCTGGACTGGTCGCTAGTCATTCACAGACCGGAAAGTCTGTTGCACACAAAATGACACAAGTATGAGAACAGTCTTTCTTTTGCTTCCAGGGGCTGCGAGGCTCTCCGGGTTACGACGGAGAACCGGGAGTTCCGGGACAGCCCGGTGAACCCGGACCTCCAGGACACCCGACTCATCCCGGAGTAAGTCATAACCACTACCAGCCACTTACTCCAAACAATCATTTTGCTCGATCTTTCTGTCAACACTAATTGTCCGCTTCAAACGCAGGGCCTTGGGGCGCAAATGGCCGGAGTATTGGAAGGAAAAAATGCACCTCAAAGCATGTTAAGCGGCCAAAGGGTAAGATGTCAGCACAACATTCATATTTCTCCTGAAACGTATGATTGCTGTTCACCCTCCTCCCTGTTGAAATTATTGTTGTTGTTTATACCCTTAACATTTGCAAGGTAATTTGGTCAATTGTTTGTTTTAGGGTGAATCTGGAGCAAGAGGACCTCCTGGGCCAACTGGTTCCCCTGTAAGTCCAATATTTTGACAAATGAATCACCTTTTGGGGGCCTTGGCAACCCCGAAAAAAAAGTCACTAATTGTTGCTAGTGCTACATGTACCGCATTTTTTTTTTTAACAATAAGTCACTCTGGAGCCAAAGTCGCATTTTTAAGGGCAATATACAAAAAAATGAGACCAACAACAGTGGATCTCGGACTTGCATTCAGGGTCCCTGTACCCTAATCAGCTTTCATGAATCTTTGTTTCTCTTGATTCTAACAGGGTCAGTCTGGACCACAAGGACCTTCTGGAGATGTTGGCGATCCAGGGCACATGGTATAACATCCTTTGCACTGTCGATCATCAGATACGCATTTTCCCAGCTGTTTAGAAATGAAAATTTGCATCTTTAGGGTCCGTCTGGGCAAAGAGGACCTGAGGGCCCCCCAGGGAAACCAGGAGAAGACGTACGTCATGCCTGGGCTGTGGGCAGTGAAATATCTCACTGCAAACTGCAGCAGTGTTGCCAGTAATTGTTTACCTCTTACGTCCTCGCATAGGGTGAATCAGGCAAGGCAGGAAATACGGGAGAAGTTGGATTCCCCGGTTCACAAGTAAGATCATTTGTCCCGTGGTGTGACCCTGTTGTATCTTGTTGACCAATCCTTTCTAACTGTAACAATGTTGATTGATATGTTAGGGAGCAAGAGGATTTCCAGGTACACCAGGGCCTCCTGGGCTAAAAGGTCACAGAGTGAGTGAATGTTTTCAGCAGTCTGTTTAACATTCAGTCTAAAGTTTGGAAAATGTTTTTCCTGCATTTATGTCAAATAAGGCAATGTATGATCATTTTTATTAGGGACATGCAGGGCCTCTTGGGCAAAAAGGAGAACATGGAGCCGTTGGATCCAAGGTAAACCAGACTGGTGTTGCTTTATAGTATAATGGAGAACCTTCTCCATAGTAGCAGCAGGCCTGAAAGGGTCATCTTCATTTTTGAGCCTCCAACAACATCATACATGTTTTTTTTTCCTTCTCATGCTTCCTCAGGGTGCCACAGGCCCACCTGGTCCAATGGGAGGACCTGGACCAATGGTCAGTATTTTCTCAAATTCTCCAATGATCTGTATACTCACGAGTCGATTGGCTGTAGATAAAACACTTTGTGTGACCAATCATGTTCTGTCTTTACAGGGTCCTGCTGGGATGCCTGGAGAAAGGGGCCGCCCTGGACCTGGTGGTACAGCGGTATGCAACAAATCAGTCCTGCGGAAATTTTGCTGCCATGATAACTGCAGACCTTACTGAGTATGAGTTCGATGATTCTAAGAGATTTTTGTTGTTGTTGCTTTGTTTTTTTGCCTTAGGGTAAACGTGGTCTACCTGGTAATCTTGGAAAGCCAGGTCCATTGGTAAGTCATTGAGAAAGTTGATATCCAACACAAGCTTTAACAGTGGATTTGTTTCTTAGAATGACTAATCACAGTGCTCAACTCATTCACTGCCATTGACGGAAAAAGACGTCAAATGATGCATTTTTTTTTTTTTGCTGGTCTGGCAATGAATGTGTTAAAAGGAGGTTAATGATAACCGTGTTTGTAATTTGTGTTGGTTTCCAGGGTCCCCTGGGTCTCAGCGGCCCACCTGGGTATCCAGGAACACCAGGCATGAAGGCAAGCATAGTCAAAGCATCCCTCCAATGATATGCTCAAAGAGATTTTTTTTTTTTTTTTTTTTTATCTCATCTGTGTTTGTGTATCATAGGGACAACCCGGCCCCACAGGTGTTCGGGGTCCGGAGGGTCCTCAGGGGCAAAGAGGAGAGACTGGTCATCTGGGAAGACCTGGAGCTATTGGCCTCAGGGTAATATTTTCTTCATGTCACACCACAGGAAACACTTGCAAATGTCCTTTTATTTAGTCAATTATAAAGACATATATGTATATGCAATATTGGTATGACGTAATACCCGAATGGTTGTATTCTGCATCCAAAGGGACCCATGGGTACAGATGGTGGCCCAGGAGCCAAAGGACCAGTGGTATGTAAAACAACATAATTGAAATAATAATAATGATAATAATAATAAAAAACATTGGGATTACAAGGCTGAATGACCACAGGGAAACCTTGGCCCACAAGGCCCAGGTGGGCATCTTGGACCCGCCGGCCCTCCAGGACCTCAGGGAAGCACCGGCCAGCCTGGCATTAAAGGACAACTGGTACATTGGCTCCATAAGTGTGGATTTCAATTTCAAAAATTGTTGCTAGTGACAGCTTTTAATTCATATTCTGTCTTCATTAAAGGGAGATGTTGGCGTGCCAGGATTTAAGGGAGAGGCTGGACCCAAAGGAGAAGTTGTAAGATGACAATAAGCAGTACATTGTATTGTTGCTACAAATGCAATGTCACAGAAGTAAGAACGTGTTAGGTTCTTGCATTCTGTCATTCATTTGTCCCCAATGTGTCATTTTTCTAGGGTCCCCATGGATCCCAGGGAGTGATTGGACCTCAGGGTGAGGAAGGGAAGCGGGGACTTCGAGGAGACCCTGGAACTGTTGGGCCCCCTGGTCCTGTTGGTGAGCGAGTGAGTCATCGTTTATCCTCAAGCCGTAACTTTCGACATTTAGAAGTCTGTATATTAGGGACCTGTAATGTTAAAATCCATGTGGTCAATGACTTAGCGCCACCACTGAAAAGCTACACTGTAGTTTTATTATCAAAGGGTGAGTCGAGGACCTATTTTGTCTTGATGGATATCGAGCCATGGTATTTGAACCAGGCTCTGTTTACAGGGTTCCCCAGGCAATCGAGGATTCCCAGGTGCTGATGGTCTGCCTGGACCAAAGGTACAGTTAATTATTCTTTCTGATTAGAGGACTTCAATACGAGATATTTTATTCACATTTCTATATGTAATATGTAATAAAATGCCGTGTTGATCTCTGAAGGGTTCTCAAGGAGATCGTGGAACATCAGGCCCCTCAGGACCAAAAGGTTCCTTAGGAGATCCAGGTCGTACAGGAGAACCTGGTCTACCAGGTGCAAGGGTAACACTGACAACTTTGACATTTAACTTGTTAGAGACAGTCTAAATTAGTTCACGCACTTATGTCTCAAACGTTTCTCTTGCTAACCTTGGAATCTCCTCATCAAAGGGTCTTACTGGTACTCCTGGAGTCCAGGGGGCAGAAGGAAAGCCGGGGCCACTGGTACGGCAAAGTACTTTATCCTTTTTGACACCAAATACATGAATTGGGTTCAGTAAGGGTTAAATATTTGCACGTCATTTAGGGTGCGCCTGGTGAAGATGGCCGCCCAGGCCCCGCTGGCTCCATTGGCAACAGAGGGCCTGCAGGAACTATGGGAATTCCTGGCCCTAAAGGATTTAATGTAAGGCCCGCTTTACCACAGCGATTTCACATACACGTTGGTCTCTAATTCCATATATGTTTTGAATTTAAAAGGGTGATCCAGGAAAGACAGGGGAACAAGGATCTGCGGGAGTACCTGGTCAAAGGGTGAGGAATCTTATATTCTAATGTCAAGTAAAAAATATATTATCAAACTTTTAATATTTGCAGGAATGATATTTGTCTTTTGTCCTTTAGGGTCCTCCTGGAAAAGATGGAGAGGTTGGGCCAGCTGGCCCACCTGGCCCATCCGTAAGAACTGTCACCTTAAATATCAAAAATATGTTTTCTGTCCACCGCTGTGATAACTGACGAACGGGCTAACTCAATCAACAGGGTGTTGCAGGTGACAGAGGAGAACAGGGACCTCCAGGTGTAAATGGATTCCAGGTGTGTCATTTTTTGTGTCAAGTATGAAATTAAACTGCAGAAAGCATCTCACAGTTTTATGATGGGAGCTCCATGTCAGAAGATATGATATTAATTAGAACGTATAAGGTATTGATGCGTCTATTGTTTTTATCAGGGTTTGCCAGGAAATCAAGGTCCTCCTGGAGAATCTGGGAAACCAGGTGACCTAGTGAGTATCAAAAAAAGTTAGAAATTGATGAAAAGTTGTTCCTTATCTATTAGTGGTTCCAATAATAAAATATTCTAAGATGGAGTGATAAAAAGGTGTGTTTAGCAAGCATGTGATCTTATTCTTTTAGGGCATTCCTGGAGAGCTTGGTGCTGTTGGTCAAATTGGACCGAGGGTAGGTAGAGTCCACTTCTCTGCATGATGTATATCTGTGATTAACTATGAATATGAGAGCTACTGTGGTTTCTTCCGCAGGGTGAGCGTGGAATTCCAGGGGAAAGGGGCGAGTTGGGTCCAATTGGTCTACAGGGACCCAAGGGAATCCCTGGAGCTCCTGGTCCTGATGGCCCGAAGGTAAAACACACTGTAGCACAGTCAGTTAATATGTAATGTGTAACTGTTGAAAAAAAAAAGATTCTTAAATATAGTTCGGTGTGACTGATAAAATAGTTGGTTAATGTATTAAGCCGTATACCATTGAGGGATTAATGTTTGCGATGCTAGCGAATGTAGATTTTACGGCAGGGTTCGTTTGGCTTTCCTCAACATTCTCAAAATAGTCCTAATGGTACTCTAAACAGTCGTAATGGTCTTCATTGTCGCAAGGAAATTTTGAACAATTTTGAACTAAATTTCCTTGCGACAAGAAAGAGCTTTAAGACCGTTTAAGAAACTATAAAGACTGTTTAACTCTTTGACCGCCAAAAACGTTTAATAACGATTAGTAAAATCACAATGTATGCTGCCATAAACGTTAAATGACGTCGTCTACGTTTTTTTAATTAGTATTATTTTTTAATCAATGGGTAGTACAACGTCTAAATACAGCGCTGCCTGGTTAATGGGTTGTGGAATCAAAAACACTCACTATCTATGGCCAGCAGATGGCAGCATTATGTCTCTTTTCAATGGGCTGCCGGTGTATGGAATTACCATGAAATGTGACGGAATCTGATTAAATCTGATGAATGCTGGTAATCGGCGAAATCGGCTGACACTGTGGGGCTTGTTTTTTTTTTTTTTGATAACGTGTAGCAGTAAAAGAGTTAAGAAACTATTAAAATTACTTTGAGAATGTTTAGGAAACACTGCAACTTCTCTTCATAGGCAAGATCAGTTGAAACCACTACACTTGCTAAACACCCATTTCGTCTTGAATGATTGTCGATAGATTCCCAGTGGATGCTTTACAATCTGCACTTTAGCCAAAAGAGAAAATTACACAAACACAGTCAAGTTTGTCGAGGAACAAATGTGATTGTGTGTTTAGTGAGCTGTTTTGTTGACGTTTAGGAATGAATAAAAGAGCCACTAGGATTTGATATGGAAATGACCATCATCCAGCTATGAGCTAAAACAAACAAATAACAATCTCTGCGTGTCCCTGAAGGGTAGTCCTGGTCCTCCTGGTGCCCTTGGTGATGTGGGTCCTCCAGGTCTTCAGGGGATGCCGGGAGAAAGGGGCATCTCTGGACCATCTGGGCCGAAAGGTGACAGAGTAAGTTTTTTGTTTTTGTCCTTTTTCTCTTGTAAAGAGTTAAAACCTCATGTTAGAATGAATGAATGAATATTGTGACTTGAATAGAACCCAACATGGACAATCCCAAACTTGTGGTGTCTTTTGTACAGGGATCCATCGGTGAGAAAGGATCAGAAGGGACGCCTGGAAATGACGGCGCAAGGGTGAGCAATTGGGTTTTATTGAGCATAAAATCGGTTCGGCGCAAGCAAGAATAGCGAAGTAGAATTTGTAAACCAAAAACACCTCATTCTCCTCCAAAAGTACTGAAAAATGAGGCTATTTATTTGTGATTTTTGCTCTAGACAGAAAACATTTGAGTTTGATTTCACACTTTATTTCCACAGTTTTATTTCCACACTTAGAAAGGACGGTACTCCTCTTTAGCGTGTAAAATGTATACTCTTTCGGGTTTAAGTCTGGATATTGACTTGGCCGAAGTAAAACTTTGGAGTCTTTTCACCTGATGAACTCATTTACAATTTGACGAAAGTGTTTTGGGTCATATTGCTGCACAATTAAGGATCTTATAACCAATCCGGTTGCATTTTACTTTAAATCGGTCTATATGATTTTTCTGTAAACTCCAGAGTTCATTTAGCTTCTTTTATAAATGGAAAGATAACGAGCCAATCCCAGAAGAAACCATGCAAGCCCAAGTCATGATATTATCTCAACTGCGATTTACCACTGAACTGACGACGATAAACCTAAATGTCTGTGTGTTTCCTCTGTTTCCAGGGTGCACCTGGACCTGTTGGCCCATTAGGACCTGCAGGGCCCAGTGGTGAAAAGGTATTGTTTTTTGAAACCTAAGCCTGCTTTTCAAACAACAATCTATCAAGGGCGATTTTAATAAGTATGACACATTTCAGGGAGAACCTGGACCTAAAGGACCTGCTGGACCTCCAGGTTCTAGAGGAGTACCTGTGAGTAAACGTGACCAGTGTTTTAATTGTATATGTGCAATACACTGTATAGTCCTGGTTACTGCAGACTATTTAATCATCCTCTGCAGGGAGCAAGAGGTGACCCTGGCCCAATCGGTGCAGTTGGTTTTGCTGGACCACCTGTGAGTTCTCATCTGTTACATCAAGAACGCAGGGACACAAACCTAAGATAGATGTAGGAATGCTTTTCAGTGATTAGAAATAGTTCTAGTCCCTCTTGTACTATTCTATGACAGGGTCCTGATGGCCAACCTGGAGTAAAAGGAGAGACAGGTGAACCTGGCCAGAAAGGAGATGCTGGATCCCCTGGACCTCAAGGCTTAGCTGGTGCTCACGGTCCTCCTGTACGTTGTAAAAAAATAATAGGTTCTATGAAAAATGCCTTGCAACAGCGTTTGTAAATGTTATTCAAAGCATTTTTGCATAACAGTGAAATGATTTTGTTTCCCTTTATAGGGGCCAATTGGTGTTGCTGGACTAAAAGGCGGAAGAGGAACACAGGGAGCACCAGTATGGATATTTCATAATAAATGTTTTATCAGAGACCTTAAAGCCATCAATGAGCAAAGGGACAGACTGGACTAGACTAGACCAGACTAAACTATAGACCAGACTAGTAGACTCAACTAGACTAGTCTAGACCATACTAGACTATAGACTAGACCAGTAGAGTAGACTAGACTATACTAGACTAGACTAGACTAGACTAGACTAGACTAGTAGACTAGAATGGACTAGACTCCCCTCCTGGGATTACTTAAGTTAACATTTACCTTTTTGAAGCGTGATCTCATGTCATGTTTTGTTCCTAGGGTCCCACTGGTTTCCCTGGATCTGCAGGAAGAGTTGGCCCACCAGGTCCAACTGTAAGTATGGTCATCAGTGTAACATATTCTGACAAACTATATTTCAGAGACTAATCTGCTTTAGTGGAGGAAGTATACCTCATATGATATATTTTCTTAATATGTTTCCAAGTAAGGACGCATAGAGCATAGTAAAGTTTTTTTGCGCAACTGATCCCCTCAGGGTCCAATCGGTGAACCTGGACCAATAGGAGCCCCTGGAAAAGAGGGTCCTGCCGGTCTTCGTGGTGACCATGGAGCAAATGGAAAGCAAGGAGAGCGAGGACCACCAGGACCTCCAGGAAGCCTAGGGGACAAGGGAGATTCTGGAGAAGACGGCCCCACGGTTGTACTGACTCTTTTGTTGAGAAAACACTCATGATGGAATTGGACATCTTCGCTTTGCACGTTCTCGACATTATAAGATGTTATGCCATCCAGGATTTTTTGTTTTGAATCTGAATTGAGATATGAGACATTTAGAGTTCAGGGTACAAAGAAAGCACATTTCGATACTCTTTCCAGTTAAAACCCACACAAATCTCAATGAGTTAACATTGAAGTTTCTCAGTATTTAATATTGGTTTTATGAATTCTGTAATAGGGCCCTGATGGTCCTCCAGGACCAGCAGGAACTACAGGCCAGAGAGGCATCGTGGGTCTTCCAGGTCTGCGAGGAGAACGGGGCATGCCAGGTCTCCCAGGGCCAGCGGTCAGTATCCTTTTTAGTCATAACTCTTCCATACAAATGCATTCAACACTTTCTAATAGTCCTTTTTTTTTTTTTTTTTTTTACTTTTAGGGACCACCAGGAAAACAAGGAGCCCCTGGATCAACTGGAGACAAAGGCCCTCCAGGACCAGTTGGCCTTCCAGGTGCCAATGGGCCACGTGGTGATCCTGGTCCTGATGTTAGTAGCTTTTAAATCTACAACTATGCTTGCCATTTGACCTAACTCCAAGTGTGTTTCTTGTGCCTTAATGCTTGTGTCTTGTTCCTCAGGGCCCTGCCGGCTCTGATGGGCCACCAGGCAAAGAAGGAGTTCTTGGACAGCGGGTAAGAGCAAAACATGACGGAAATTGTAAATTGCTTTAGATGTTGCAAGAAACTGATTGCGGGTACTTTTCCAGGGAGACAGAGGGGATCATGGTCCAGAGGGTTTGGCTGGTCCTCAGGGACTTCCTGGTCCTCCAGGTCCTGTCGGTGTAGCTGGGGAAGCTGGAAAACGAGGGCATGCTGTAAGCATTTTTATACTATTTGTTTGTACCGTGTTTACCCAGATTATGAACCTGGCTGACACACTTACAAAGAAGAAATAAGTGCATTCTGGGGACACGTTGGAGCGTGAATGAACTTGGCGCTACATGCTGGAAGGGCTTGGGCACTAATAATGTGGGAGTAGAGATGTTGGCAGACACATTTAGTCCCTGAGGCCTTTTTCTTGATTTTTGCAGGGTTCCAGAGGTCCCGTCGGTCCTCCCGGTTCAGCAGGAAAGAGAGGCCTAGTGGTGAGTTCTTAGCTGACTTGAGGTAGACGTCCTTGGAAGGGCGTCCTTCAGGCTTAATAGCATAACTTGTATCTCAGGGACCTCAAGGACCACGTGGAGATAACGGTGATTTAGGTGATCATGGAGAGAGAGGGCAGAAGGGTCATCGTGGGTTTACCGGGTTGCAGGGTCTTCCTGGACCTCCAGTAAGTCAATGTAGTTATTCTATTCCGACAAGCTGTTTTAAGAAGAAAAATGGAAGCCAGACAACAAAACAAATCTGTTCTTTGTTTAGGGCACAACAGGTGAACAGGGAGCTTCCGGAATTGTTGGACCAAACGGTGCACGGGTAAATACAACACTTGCTCTCATTTCTTATTTTTTGTTTTCTTTTAGGACTTAAAAGGTAACTGTTTGTATTTCAGGGGCCACCTGGTCCTATCGGGCCCTCTGGAAAAGAAGGATACATTGGACAGCCTGGGCCGATGGGACCTCCTGGAACACGTGGAATCTCGGGAGAAATTGGACCAGAGGTATTATCTCATTAGCCAATTAAGAAAGAGACGTTACCCTGGTAACATTTGCTGCTTTGACTTGGGAGGAACTCGTAAAAATAAAAACTCCCAGACTTATTAAATCGCTGAACATCTTTTCAGCAGATGTTTGGTGGGCTCAGTTTTTGTGTGCATCTTGTGTTTATGAAATCAAGCAAAGAAAATAAAGTATAAATAAGGAGGGTTTCTTGATACACAGGGACCCCCAGGAGAACCAGGACCCCCAGGTCTTCCTGGACCCCCGGGACCTCCTGTGGCAGCTATGGATGATCTGTTTGGAGGTCCTTACGACTACGAAGATGCCCCCCCTCCTCCGCCGGAGTTCAGTGAGGATGAGGCTCTACCCAACACCAACGCCTCCACCATCTTACCGGTGGATCCTGGCGTGCAGGCCACCCTGAAAGCCCTCAGCAGCCAGATTGACAGCATGAAGAGCCCAGACGGCAGCCGGAAGCACCCTGCCAGGACCTGTGATGACCTCAAGCGATGCTACCCAACTAAAAAGAGCGGTGAGTGATGAAAGATTGTACTTCCAAATAACTGAGGCGAAGTTATAAAACCTGAACCCTCTCTTACAAGCTAAAGATATATCCATGCTAACTGGGAGGGCCGCCGGTGAATGTTAAAAGCAACATAGGCTAACTCGGTGATGTCGCAGAAGTACATAATGTTTCAAAGCAACACTAATTGCCTGTATGAACAAATTTGGGGTACTCTGTCATGCAGGAGAATTCTGGGTAGACCCCAACCAAGGCAGTGCAGAGGACGCCATCAAAGTGTACTGCAACCTGGACACCGGGGAGACGTGTATCTCCGCCAACCCGGCCAGCCTACCTCGTAAGAACTGGTGGAGCTCTTCCAAGAACAAACCTGTGTGGTTTGGTGCTGACATCAACAGAGGAACACAAGTGAGTGCTTACATTTGAAAGGAAGATGCATTTTTCTTTTTTCGCTGTTAAAAACAATTTTATCGGGTGTCTTCAGAACGTATTTGCGGAATGCCTTCGTCTTCGTCAAAGTACCACAAGGATTTTATGTTGTGGAAATTAGCCTGGTTTGAGGGCGAGACATTTTCAGAAACAGGCAGCTATCAAAAGGATTTACTTAGCTGCCATTTTACATTTCCATGTCACAGACCCAACTACAGTAAACCCGACCACCTCCTTTGCGGGTTCCGTGTTCACGTATTTTTTTTATTTGTTTATTTTTTTGGGTACAATTTATAGCTATATTTTTTATAGTCCCCCGTTTATTTTGGGTGTAATTCCACTGTCGACCACTAGATGACGGCACACCATTTTGCCACATTATAAATTTGAAAGAAGAAGAATGAAAACAGGAAGTATTTTATCTCACTTTAGTTTTTGCTGAAGATTACAGTGGTCAGCAGCAAATCTTAATCAGAGATGGCCTTAACACTTTGATGCTGTTTTCCCAAAATGTCTCGAGCAAATCAGTTTATATATATATATATATATATATATATATATATATATATATATATATATATATATATATATATATATATATATATATATATATATATATTTATTTTATTTTTTTTTAATTTTTTTTTCTCGTTAAAGTTTGACCTATAAAAGCTAGCACAAATACAAATTTTACCAGTTGTAATTTACAGCGATGACGTTTCAAAATAAAATTCCAACTTTTGTTGAGCCTAATTAATTCATAAAGATTACTAAATATATTACAATATTACATATTATTATTATTATTATTATTATTATTATTATTATTATTATTATTATGAAAACCTAATATGCTATATAAAGAAAACGGGGGTAGATTTGGAGTCAACGCAAAAATCAAAGTAAAAAAAGTTTACTTGTGTCTCTGATGAAAAAGCGAAAAATGTAGTAAAAATGTGTTGATCAGTGTTATTGAATATTAACTCCTCTTCAATCCTGCGTCTTACACCTACAGAAAGCTGTAGGTTCATTTTACAGTGTACATCTCTGGTGCTGATTTTGGGGTGGTCTGGAACGTAGTACCCTCAATGGATTACTTTGTTTTTGAGCAATTCAAAGGGACATTGTCGTTTAATAATTACTTACTCTTAATTATTGTATCGTGGTATACATTTGCAGTTCACGTACGGCAACAAAGAGCAGTCGCCAAACGCCCTGAGAGTGCAGATGACCTTCATGCGCTTGCTGTCCAAAGAAGCGTCTCAGTCCATAACCTACCACTGCAAGAACTCTGTGGGCTACAAGGACCAGAAGACGGGCAACCTGAAGAAGGCCGTACTCCTCAAAGCCTCCAACGACCTGGAGCTCAAAGCGGAAGGAAACAACCGCTTCAGATACACCGTGGTGGAAGACTCCTGCACCGTAAGTTTCCGTCATCGGCCTTCCGGCGCCGTCTCCGAGCTTGCGTGCAGTCGTATTCATAGCATTTAAAAATATACGGCATACGGAATTAAAATCCTACTCATACTATAATGTTAAGCTAATGCTAAGTTAACATGCTAAACTAATGCTAATTTAGCAGGCTAAGTTAGCATACTAAGTTTGCATGTTAAGTTAGCATGCTAATGCTAAGTTAGCATGCTAAGCTAATGTTAAATTAGCATGCTTAGCTAATGCTTAGTTAATGCTTAGCTAATGCTAATTTAGCATGCTAGGTTAGCATGCTAAGCTACTGCTGATGCTAAGCTAATGCTAAGTTAGCATGCTAAGCTAATGCTAAGCTAATGATTAGCTAATGCTTAGCTAATGCTAATTTAGCATGCTAAGAGCACGCTAAGCTAAGGCTAAAGCTCAGCTTTAAACAAAACAATTATCGGCTTATCGGTTATCGACATTGGAACGTTCTAAATTATTGATTTATAGATATCGGTTGAATAGCATTATCGTGCATCCCTAATAAAAACATATTTCTAAATGCACTAATACACAACTTATATAGAAATATTACTACTCCTACTACTACTACTATTACTACTAGTAATTACTAGTTATGTAATTACTTTGTAATTTTAACATAATTTTTACTTCAATTTCTTTCATAGGCATTCAGCTTAGGATTCAGCTATTAGCATTCAGCTTTCTGAATTCCCACGCAATTTCTCCAGAGATTGCACTTTTATACATTTATACATTTTATACATACATTGAGTATTATAAGTATTGCCGAGTATGACCTTTTTACTTCTTTTTCCAGCAAGCAAATGGCAACTGGGGCAAGACAGTGTTTGAGTACAGGACACAGAAAACTGCCAGACTTCCCATTGTGGATCTCGCCCCCGTGGACATTGGTGGCCCCAATCAAGAGTTTGGCATCGATATCGGGCCAGTGTGCTTCTTATAAATAAAAAAAAAGAAAAAAAGAAAAAGAAAACGTCATAGGGTATATGCACATCCCGAGACTTTTGAACTGACAGCTGACCCTGATCAGCCCCATTGTACATACGAGTACTGAGGACTTTTCTGGCCCTGTGGCGAGATATTTATTGTGCCTTTCAACTTCAGAACACATCCAAAGATTTCAAAGTTCCTCGTAGAATGTTTGGAATTGTACTTAAAAATTAGGTCATTCGAATCGTTCCCTTTTTGTTTTACGATGTATGTCTTCACTTCTTGCCTCATTGAGGTCCAAAGTTTTCCCTCTAAAACATAAATTTCCAAATAAAAGATTTATAAATTGGAAATGTTTATTATCTTGTTTATCCCAACGTGGATTTCATATGCCACTGAAAGGAATGGACATATTTTGCAGTTCCCCTTCGAAATGTCCCAAGAATTACGGCCAGAAAATGTGCCGGATCTTAGCCTGTTTCGAGGGGGCGGAGTCAAGCTTTCGTTACCCAGGGGGTGGATCGAGGGGACTGAATATGAAGGGGAGCCCAGAGATTGCGGGGGGGGGTGAACCCTTTAGAAAGAAGCGCAATTTCACTCATGGATGCAGCACTTCATGCACTTGCTAAAAGATTCGTTTATCACCCAAATGCACACCCCCACTCTGTCCACAAGTTCACTCATGCTAATGCTAATCTGCGTGCCCAACTCATTGCAGCTATGCTTACCTTGACGTGATAGTGCTGTCGTTCGGAAATGACATATCTTCACCCAGCCTAAACGCAAAGTCATGGGCGTGGTAACGGAATCAAAATGACTCACACGGAGACAGAAAATGATGTTTGATTTCACACTTGATGGCTTGAATGTTTGTATAAAAGCAATTCAAAATTATGATTTTTTTATTTTATTTTTTTGGTAACGTCCCATTTAAGTCCCCGCAACTCACATTAACTGCTTGTTTTGTTCAACTATGAAATTTTGGATCTAAAGCCTGGTATGCACAGATTTCATCCGTTCGATAATCTCAAAAAAGAACATTTCCGTATCCCACTGAGCGGCGAACTTTTGCGAGTGTAGCGGATATTGATTTTTTTTTTTTGGCAGGCTTCGTTCAAGGTCGCCAAGACGTTCGCCAACAGTTGTAATGGTCGGCAACAGTTTTAATTGTCGCAAGAAAATTTCTAGCGTGCAAAAATTTCCTTGCAACAAGAACAGCCTTTACAACTGCTGGCGAACGTTTGGTGAATATTTGTGACCTTGAAGGAACCCTGATGAGAAATTCATAAACACTCGCTAATAAATACGGGCAAGGACTCTGTTCCAACACCAATCTCAAAATGAGCATTTTTATTTACTTTTTTTTCAGCTATATCCCATTTTGGACCCTATTTTCGGACCACCGCATTCTAAACATCCCGATTAGCTTTACGTGTGTAAACCGTTTTGACAATTTTTTTTGCCCCGCCCCCATTTGAACTTGATGCCCCCCAAAACGTTTTCTTTGTTAGCTACCTCGTCACTGAGACTGACATCCCTCCGTACATTTAGAAACATGTTCTTCTCACATGTGGGTGCTGTTTTGTAAAGTAGCATGACGCTAACTAGTTCTTGCGGTACGGGCAGGGCAGACGCCAATCGAGGTCTTTCCATCTCGCCAACGGAGAGATGATGAATATGATGTCAATGTGAGTCATGTGTGGTGCTTTTGTCATTTTTTTTTATTTCTAATTTTTGCAATAATGAACACAGATCATTATGTTTTTTTTGTGTTTTTTTTAATAAATGCATGTCAGTTCTTCCTTTTCAGTATCCAGGGTTAATATATTATCTTGAAAACATTTAACATTTATAGATTTGCTTTGTATCTCCTGCTATACAACAAATTAAACAAAATGCTTGTTATCCCCAAAAACTCTTGTCACATTAATTTAGGAAAGGCAAAGTTTGTTGTTGAAATGTTCATTTAGTATTTTTTTTTTTTTGCACACAAATTGACAAACTGTATTGATAATGATATGTATTTAGTATTTACTTTTTTTTTTTTTTTTGTAACTTGAGCTTGTTGAATGTGTTTTTAACCCTCCCGTTAACGTTGCGGGTCAAATTGACCCGTTGGAATAAGGGCAGTCGACGATAAATATTGCACACAATTGGGATTATTTTTTGGTTTCAAACATTTGAATAATAAACACGCGTCGGGTCAAATTGACCCGTGAGGAAGATTATTGAACGTAACAGGAGGGTTAAATAATTCCATTGTGATCATCTGGTGCTTATTTTTAATATATTTATTATAGTTGGTTTTTTTTTTTTTTTAAGTTTGACTGCCTGACAAATCGCTGAGGCAGAGAAGACGAAATGAGGACGCCATTTTTTTTTTCCCCCACACGGGATGCATTTGCGTTCCATCCTTTGAAATAAACATTGCAACTCATTCACTCTGACTTGTTGTTTCAGATGACAAAACTGCTTGCGATGTTTTTAATAATATATTGTGATATTTGAATATGACCAAGCCTGTTACACAGCCACAAGTGTGCTGTATATTGATGAAGGTAAGAATATGCGACGTCATTAATATGTATGTAATATAGCTCAGTGGTTGTTTTTACGTTTTACTCCAAATACCACCTTGAAAAATATATAAATAAAAGTGACACCATTAAAATGCAGTTACGAGGCAGGATCAAGAGTTCTTCAAAAAATCAGGCAGACTAAAATTACATTTTTATTTTTTGTTCATGCCACTGTGACAATAAGCACAGTTGGAATGCATTTCAATATAGGAAAATAATAACTGTACTTAAATAATAGCTTAAAACGTGTCACACATAAAAATGAAATACAAATTGTAGCTGAATAAATGTTACACAAGAATACAACTGAATTGTACATAACGTGTACTGTATTGGCTTAAAAAAAATAAATAAATAAAAAGTTGATGCCATCTCAATATTTTGTACACTTTGAAGATGTAATTTAATCATTTTTTTGAGTACTCCTAGAGTGAGTCCACAAACCACCTTGCATATTCCTGCAGAAAGTATTTAATTCCTAATACATATATATATATATATATATATATATATATATATATATATATATATATATATATATATATATATATATATATATATATATATATATATATATATATATATATATATATATATATATATATATATATATATATATATATATATATATATATATATATATATATATATATATTTATTTAATTTGTTTATTTTTTTATTAAATTTTTTAAAATTTATTTATTTTTTTTTTATTTTTTTTTTTATTTAATGTAATATTTAATTTATTTCCTAACTCCGGATTTTCAAACTGGTCAACCTCATAGCTATGTTTAAAAAAAATATATTTTTGAAAGACAAAAAAAGACCATCCGACTAATTCATTGTGCATATTAAATTAACGCGTTTTTTTTTCCCTTCTATATTTTCAAACTAATCGATTTGACTGGCCTCATATATATTAGGATGGTAACAGCATTCAGGCAAGACTAAAAGGACTTTTTTTTATTTTTATTTTTTTCCCAGTAACATTTTATTTTAATAAGTGTGACAGTATTAATAAACAAAGAAAGCAACAATAAAAATAATGGACATTGTACTGCTGTATTGACATTCCATACAGTAAATCCCTCCCCAGTCCAAAAAGTGCCTTTTGGTGCAAGAAGTTAGACAGCAATAAACTCAGAGAAAATTCATGTGGAATTGAAAAAAAAAAAAAAAAAAAAAAGCAGTACTACATTTAAACGTGTGCGTTAATGATAAGTAAAATATGTCATGTTACGAGTGTCATTTCTCATGTATTTCATCGCTATCTTGTATTTGGCAAACCGGTTGAAAAATAACGCGTATACACAAAGTTTGTGTAAGCTATACGTATATATACAAGTCTCGCACTGTGCAAGCAAATGTAGTCCAAATCATCCCTTCCAAGTTTGTACAAAAATATGTCTCTTTCTAGAATACTTCTGCAGGTATTGAAAAAAAAAATAAAAAATCTAAATGCAAATCCATAAAGAAACGTCAACGGTGGACATCTCAACTCGGATTTTGGCACTTGTACAAAAAAAAAAAAAAAAAAAAATGGAAAGAAGATGAGAAGAAAACATCTTCAGGCGGGCAATCAGCAGCGGCCATCGAGCGGGTCCAGAGCGAAGACGGCGCCCTCTAGTGTTAGTCCCATTTTGAACCCCTCCTGGAACGTACAACGGGATTTAACACAATGTTTTGCAACTCGTGCAAAACGCAATTGAAACCACACAGAAATGTTGATGTGACAAGAAAAAAAAAAAAAAAGTCAACTGTTATGGAGGACCAAAACTGCCAAAATTCAAGATAAATAAATGCCTAAATAAACACATAAATGACTAAATAAATAAATAAATGACTAAGAGTGAAAATAAAAATGGATATAAAAAAACATCTAATAAAAAAAATAAATAGAAATGTATTATTTTTATTTTCACTTTTAGTCATTTATTTATTTATTTAGTCATTTATTTATTTTGAATTTTGGCAGCTTTGATCCTCCACAATCTTTAAGACTTAATCATGCAATTTAAATCAAAGGTGTAGCATGCATCAACTGGACAAATAAATACAATATCAATATATAAAATAAAATAAATACTGTTTGAAGACAAATAATCAATCATTCTGTTACATTTCTTTCTCAGAAATAGCAATCATGTTAATGTGTCTATTTGACTCACTATATTAACCATTAAAAAATAAAAATAAAAATAAGAAATAAAATATGTTTTTAATATATTTCTGCCTGCAGGGTCAATTATTATTATTTTTTTAATTTATATTTTTTTAATTATCAATTTGTTTCTCAGAAATGCATGCATGTAGTTGACTCACTATATTAAACAGTAAAAAAATAATAAAAAAAATAAAATAAAACAAAACTTCTGCCTGCAGGGTCAATAATTTGTATTTATTTATTTATTTATTTATTTATTTATTTATTTTTTATTATCCATTTGTTTTTTCAAAGATAGCAATCAAGTTTATGGATCTATTTAACTCACTATGTTAACAATAAAAAAATAAATAAAATAAATAAATAAATAAATAAATACAATAAAAACTAATACAATAAACATTATTTTTGCCTCCAGTGTCAATTATTAAATAATAATAATAATAATAATAATAATAATAATAATAATAGATTGATTTACATTATTATATTTTCAAAAAATATATTATTATATATTACAATTTATTTGTGGAAAAATACTTTATTATAAGAGCATGACTTTTTTGTTGAAAAAAAATACATTGCAATTCCCACTTCCCCTTAAAAAAAAACAAAAAAAAAAAACTGAATTATTTTCAGAATATTATGACTTTTGCATGAAAATAGGCAACTTTTCAATTACATATATATATATATATATATATATATATATATATATATATATATATATATATATATATATATATATATATATATATATATATATGTGTGTGTGTGTGTGTGTGTGTGTGTGTATATATATTTGTGTCCCTGGACCCAAAAAGTCTTCGAACCCCTTCATGAAAGTGCAGCCATCATGCCATCACATACAAGAAAGCGCAACCCAACGTCACATGGAACGAAGGCAGAGAGAGAGAAAAGTACAAACCATCTTTGCCGCTGCAAGCAAAGAGGACAAAAGACAAATTGTTTACAAGTTGTAAAACTGTCAAGCGTGTCAAGAATTAGGAGGCAACGCTTCCAAGGAATGTCAAGAATGCGTTTCTTTCTTCAAACGTCGCCACCTGGTGGAAATAGTCAGCAATTTTCAGCTTGGGAAGGAGTGGCCCGGTGAGACGTGTGCGCTGCTCTGATTGGACAAGAGCGCAGGCCTATCGGTGGTGAGATACCATTCCACGTAAGAAGTGGTTGGTCGGTTTGTTTCCCTGACAGCCAATCACGAAACAGCAATCAGCAGCGGGGGCTTTAAAAAGGGCTCGTTGCTGGCAGCTGCTTTGAATTTTGCAAATTGGCCTTGTGAATGTGTTAGTTGTGTGCTTGGGTTGTTTTTTTTGTGCTTATGCTAAACTGAAATCTGGTTGTTGGTGTTGTATGTTTACCGTTAGAGGATTTCTGTGTTGATGAGTATCTTTCCTGACAGTTTTTGTAGCATAAACATGCAAGTAAACACATTTTGACAGTCACCACAGGACTCTCAAAAAAAAAAAAGTCTCAAGGACGTATGCCCGAAATAGAACAGGAAGTTGTCTAAAAGAGTGACCACAAACTCCGATTTTAACATTTTAAACTTAGCCTACAACTTCCATAACCATAAAAAAATCCATTTGTTCGGACTGTGCTCACTGCATTCACATTCATACAAAGCAAAGAACCTGGTGGAAAAAAAAAATAAAAAATTCACCTGCATTTCATCCAGCTTGGACTGAATATCTGGAGGGAAGTCGGCCGAGCCACAGGTGAAGGGATCAAAAGGCTCCGCCCCAAACAGGTCTTTCCCTTCAACAACAACAACATTCAAAAACTTAAACGTAAACTTTACTTTGTGTTTTTATAAAAAGGAACCACCAGGGGGTTCCGTACTAGGAGTGTGACGATAAATCGATATCACAACAAATCGTGATACTTTGTCACCCAATAGATTATCGATACGTCCACGCAAGTATCGAGATATTTGTAGTTAATATACAGCCACTATAACGGCTCCTTGGTTCATTACTGATTGAGCAATTACTTGGCGGGCCACTAGGGAGAGTGCCTCATAAGAGTGGCGGGGAAATGTACGGCGAAGAAGACTCCATCAGCTTACTTTGACTTGTGGAAGACATTTATTTGTCATTATTTGTATTATTTATTATTAAAACTTGTTGAAAACACTTGGAAAAAGAGCTTGCTGCAACATGGCCCTGGGTGACCTCTTATACTCTGCTGCCACCTGGCCGTTTTTTGTAATAACTACAATTGCTTTAAGCGACCTCTTCACATCAGAAGCTGCATCAAAACCTAACGAAAAAAACAAAACAAAAACAAAACTTATAAATACATTTTTGGGAATGAAGGACTACGTATTAAAAAAACGTATTTATACGTTTCTGGGGTTGAATGAGTTAATTAAGAAAGACACAAATTTGTTCACAGAAAGTTGTCTCCGTTAAGAAGACATTTATATTTGTTGTTGTTTTTTAAATGCACTAAATTACTCACTGTTAAGAAGACACCGGTTTTAATATTGTGTTTCAGTGATGGTACACAAAAATAACCGATTTTCTCATTGAAAAAACATCAGCTTATGGTCTTAAATAGTTTTATCGTAGATTATCATGAATTTATTTCCTAACCAATGTATCGATAATCGTGGTATCGCCATATCTTGAGCTAATCGTTATCGTGAGCCTTGTATTGCATATCGTATCGTATCGTGAGGTAACCAGAGGTTCCCACCCTTACTCCGTACCTAAGTTTGGCGCCAGCGAGGTCGGAGGTATCGGGCAGCCGTTGCTAGCTTGCGTGGGCCCCAGCACGTTCCCGCCGGGTGAGAAGGGAACCATGTCGAAAATATCCGTCGACTGCGGTTGCATGGAGACGCTCCCGGCCTGTTGACAAAATGGCGGGTATAAGCTTGTTTCTAAATACGTGGAGAACACGTAAGAGAGAAAAAGTTAAAAGGCAGAAGAAAACAAGGGGTGAGTTTACGCGAGGTCGCGCGTCGCCGCATCCCTCGGGAGGTTTAGGAGCAAGGAAAGCGGTTTTGGCAGGCGGCGGTGTTAGTAGGCCAGCGGACAGGTTGGAGTCTGGCGAGCTCATAGGCGTGAGGGTGACAGAGGAGGTCTCCAGACAGGAGTTGACGTCGTGACACCAGAAGAGAGAAGAAGGCCTCTGCAGCGTGTACGCTTCGTTAGCGTCATTTAGATACAACGGCTGAGGAAAAAAAAAAAAGACGGCAGCGCTCGATTAGTCGAGCGGCGAGTAAAGATGGGCGGACGTTTGTCTTTTACTAGGGGGACGTGCGCGATCATCAACTGCTGTTCCAGATCTTGGAGTTGCTGCTTCAACTCGCAGTTTTCTGTTTCCAGTTCTTGAATCTGCAGGGAAAACACGGGAGGGGAGCGGTGACAAATTGTATCAGCCGGCAGCTGGTCCACCACTGCACTATAGTGTTAATTTTATGCACCATTTTAAAATTTTGTCTCAGTTTTAGTCCAGTTTCAATCACACTTGTTAGTTCTTGATATAATTCGTCAACCTCATGCTGTTTTCATTTAGTCCATTTGTAGCTGTCAGTAGTTAGCTTTAAAATAAAAAATACATTTAGTTTAATTACATCATAAATATAAAGACTTATTTTATGTATTTGTAAGAATTTAGTTGTTTTCAGGGTTTGTTTTTATAGTGGAACCAATGCTTGTTATGTTGTATGGGGACGCTAATGACTGGCGCACTGCTTCATCATTCCTGGTCAGACAATGGAAAGCCATCCTGAAGAGCTGCTGTTGGTGGCTGTTGGAAGAAGCTATTCTACTCCTCTCTAATACATGCGGCCAATCAGGTAACATATTTGCAAGCATTCTCACTCTTTGTGTTAGCTTTACGTTGTCTTTTGGAGGTAGTCAGTTAGCATGCTATCATTGTTAGCATGTTAGCAGGCTTAGTTAGGGGATGTTTACAGGCCTATATGGCTGTTATGTTATGTTATGTTATGTTATGTTATGTTTTGAATGTGAATATCTTTGTTTGCTTTGAGAATTAGTTTGTGTTATTTAGCTCTTTAAAGTGGTGTTTTCTGTATTTTGTACAGTTCTTACGGCATGCTGAACCGCAAAATATGTCAAGAACCACTTGGACTCGTAATTTTCGACTGGAGGGGCGTAATGCCATTTTTAGTTGACTATAAATCGAATATTTTAGTCTTTATTTTAGTTCAAGAAAAACTAAATTTTATTCGTCTAGTTTTTAGTCAACAAAAACTGTCAACGTCTAGTTTTAGTCTAGAGCTGTCAAAAGCGAATCGATGAATGTTTGTTTTGTTTTTAACCTCTAACTGTTTTTGTTCATGAACTAAAATGTCAAGATTTTAGTTGAGTTTTTATGAAGTGAAGTACATTTTCGTCTCGTCTTCATTAGTCGACGAAAATGCATACTGATTTAGTCCCATTATTGTTTATTAATGAGGGTTTTATTTTAGTCTAGTCTAGTTTGTGTTGACAAAATTAGTTATGTTTAGTTTTTCGGTGATGAAATTAACACCACTGCACTACTGGTGTTGAAACCTAACGGTATTTAAATGTGCTTGACTTAATCATCATTTATCCACAAATGATTGCCGAGCTGCCAAACAAGCTAACCAAAGAGCTCACTCAGATGCGTCCCGCACTCGATGACACATCGTTAAAGGGCAATTAGCGATGGGTGCACGTCAAAGTCGATTACGCTCATTAATAAAACGGCAAACAAGCTGAAAGGAAGTACGGCGAGAAGACGCACTCTTTTCTGCAGGCTCCCAATCTGCTTCCTGGTTTCCACGTCTTTGCCTCCCGACTCCAGGAACTTCTTGTAGGCCAAGTCGAAGGCCTGGCCGATGGTGAGCGTGATCTCTTCGGCCTGCGGTGTCACACGGATGATATTCAGCTAAATGTCACGATCGACCCGACGTCGACTGGCAATTAGGCTCCGAGTGAAGACATCCGCTTGGCAACAGCTTGGACACTTACACACTTTTCGCTGTCAAACACATAGCACAGGTGCTTGTTGGACTCGGAGTCCTTGCAAATGAACGTAAATATCCGTTTGTCCGTTTTGTCGTCCGCGCAGAAGGATATTCTGTGTAACTGACAGTTGTGCTGCACATCCTGGAAAAACAAAGCACACGATGCCATAAGTTACCAAAGTGGGTACGGGCACATATCAAGGGCCTGTTTACACGGAAGCAAAGCCGGTGTCTTTCTTCAAACAAATTTTGTGCAGACAGAACCGTCTCAAGATTGTCCAAAAGAAGACGCCTATGACGTTTAACGGCTGCAATATATATGCAAAGTCTGGAGTGGCACTGTAGCGCTGCCACAGGGAATTATAACGGGAAGTGTAGAAGAAGAATCAGCGAAGAAGACGAACCATGGATCTGAATAGCCGATAGGCCAAGACTTTTGAAGCCGCGAGGCCGCCATATTACTCCTCCCAAGAAACGTTTCTCGCCATACGATCCTATACATTTACACAGTATCGAAATTAGAGAACATTTGAGACAGTACTTAGTAAAAACAACAGGGGCCTAAGAACTGAGCGATAAAAGAAAAGGGCTTTTCAAAGTAAACAGTAGTCTGCTCGCGAGATGGGAGAAATAAGATGGCTGCCCTGTGGCGTGTATGCACTATTGGCTATCCAGTAATATATACAGATCAGTGAGACGAACAAACCACAGGAGAAGTGACAATTTCGGGTGATTCAAGTATAACATCACGCAAAACAATTTGCTGTAAAATCATAAACAAGTTAAAGAGGTTGCGCAAAATGACAAAGACATGGCTATCCGCCATTGTTGTTGACAGACTGTCGGTTTGTGCGCCACATTGGAGCGTACCGGTGCCCGTTTTGAAACCTTTCCACTCTGGAGCACAGGTTCAAACGTGATCGGTTTCAAGCTCCGAAACCGAGCCACCGTGTGGACGAACTGCCCAAACGGTAAAAAAAAAACTTGCGGTGCGGTTACATTGAAACGGGGTTTCGTGTGAACGGTGACTAAGAGGCTGATTCCCGATCAAAATCATCAACAAATGACCAATTACCGCTAAAAGATTATCCTCGCTGACTATTCTGTGGTGTGGGGGTGTTTCAATGAGGAAGTCGAGTCTAAAATTTGCAGCGGTATCAAATCCGGGTCCAGAAAAACCCGACCACAGTTTGTCTTTATGCACAGGTCCTTGAGTAGAAGCTTCTGGTGCAGGAATGTAGGGTGGCCGCAAGATATGCGCCACTACATCAAGGCCAGAGGGCGGTCGCTAGGCTTGCATCATTCAAGCAAGGTTGGAAAGGTGCTGCAGCTAGGGCTTCTACTGCCAGAGCAGGGTTTGATGGCAGTCACGTGGTTTGCGCTGCCGGTGCGGGCTTGATGACGGCCGCAAGACGTGCGTTGCCGGAGCAGGAACGGGTCGGAGGGCGGCCGGAAGACGTGTTTGAGTAGAAGCCCCTGTGGCTAAACTGTGGCAGGGTTTTTTTTTTTTTTTTTTTTCTTGATCTGGACTTGACACCACTGGTTCTCTGTGTCCCAACTTGTCCAAACATGATTTTCTGATTCATTTGATTGCATGGAATAAGAATGAACCCAATTAATTTACTTGTTTTCATCACCTTCAAGGGGCTTACATTTGGTCCTGTCGACTGAAGTTGCCGACAAAGTAACAACAAAACAAGACAAAACGGGAAAGGAAAACAACAAGACTCATGTCCACGGTTGAAGCACTTACTTTTGTCTTGAGATCGAGAATTTTCACGCCATATATGGAAATCTGCAGCTCGACTTTGGGGGTTTTCTGTCCCTCGGACTTCTTGATGTGCCTCTGAAACTTCAAAGAGGTCAATTTACCTCTGTTAGCTCATCAGCTGTAATAAGCAATTTTCAAAAACAAGCGAGTCAAATGGGCTGTTGTCATGGCGCTCGGATCGGCTGGTTCAGACCTTCCCATTATCCGCTAATGACGATAATGAGATGAAGCGGTGTTGGAAAGCAGTCTGGCACTTGTGTGTGTGATCACAAAAAGAAGATCAAATCGTACGGCCATTCTACGATGTATTCTTCTTTACTGTCTTGATAAAACCATGCTGAGCAATAAGATTAGCGTCAACGTATGTTTTTCCATATCAGTAATGCAGCTCAGCAGGTACACCTTCTTGATTTATTGGCTCAACTGTGTACACTGTACTTAAAAAAAAAAAAAAATCACTCTGGGATTCAAGTTGAGAATCTTGAAACAGTTTTACGGTAGATAAATAATGTCTTTTATCGAGTCACTAAATATCATCCATGCTGGTAAGGTAAAGTGCAAAGGCACCTTGCCCGTGGCGGACGGGATAATATTTATCAGAGCAACCGTCTGCTCGGGGTTTTTAATCTTGATCTTACTGTAGCTTTCACTATAGACACTTTATTTATTTTTTTGCTCCTTCAGGCGAGAGAGACTGGTGTCAACCCTTTTACCTTGAGCTTTCTCACTGCATCCTTGACAACCTCTGTTCCTTTTGGGGCCTCCACTTCAGTGTTACCAAGGAACTGCAAGAGAACACGAGTCGCATTAATTTCAAATTTTGAAGATATTCATTGGGTTTGTTTTTTTTTTCAGACACAGCAGATAACTAAACGTGGCCCATGAATTATTACCGTATGTGACGAAGAGCCAGTTGAATTTTGCATGAGCATTTTGTACAAGTTGTGCCAGAAAAGTTCCAGGACTGGTGTCACAAAAAAGATGTTTCACACCCAAATTGCAAATCTTCTGTCCTGGAGTACGCGACGGTGACCTCATTACTCTACAGACGTGGATTGTCTGTCGTCAAGGAATGACGAGACCAACGAGGCCGGACATGCTAAGGGAGAGGCACCCATGATGACTCATAGCTCTTGGAGTAGGAAACCGAAACCAACCAACTTGCCTGAGCTTTAAAAGCAGGGCATTTGAGGTGCAAACTCAAAGTTACGTTGATCGTATTCTTCAATGTCAGGGGCATCGTCTGCTGCGGGTTCTTCAACCGCACATTAACTCATTCACTGGCAGCCATTTTGACTGAAGCAACCCCCTTCGCTCCCGGCTGTTTTACTGGATTTTGACTGATTTTGCAAGGCCCACAGAATATTGTGTTCTATTGCTATAAAAACATGGAACCTACCTAAAGAAAGATTAAAATCTCTTCTTTCATCTGGAAAAAAATGTTATATTTGTATCTGTTTGTCTAATCTGCAATTAGCATAAGAATATAGCGAAGTCAAATCTGCTTAGAATTGTGGGGAAACAGCTTGTTTTCATCATTGCCCTGGTTGATCTCTTATACTTTGCTGCCAACTGCTGGCCGTTTGTGTAATTAATTTTTAATCACCCATTCTCTGCAGTTGAGAGGCTGCATCAAAGCCTTCTGTATGTTCTAGCATAAAAAAATCATATAAATAAGTCTTTGGGACACTTAATACATTTAAAATAGAACGTATTTATACGTTTTTGGGAGCAAATTGGTTTAATAAAAGTGTTTGCTTCAATCGACGCACAGGAAGAGGCGAGAATTGTGTCAGGAAAATTCAGGCCTGTTCACAACGCCCTGAGCATCTGACAGTTCTTGTATGAGAAAACCATTACCATACTGGATTCATTTCCGACTTACCCAACCCAGCTTATAGACAACACTGACAACGCGTGAAAGTTCTTAGACTCCAATACAATTACTTCCAAGAGGAAAATGTGTCCTTTGAATCTGAAATATATCTTCTCTGATGCCAATTCTGGAACATTTCTGACAGACCTCACACGTCTTAGATCAGGTGGACTAAAGAGACCTGATCAGGCTTCCCTAGTCCTGGTCCTCGGGGGGCCAGAGATGTTTCCGTTCTCCAACACACCCGATTCTAAAGATCAGGATCGTTATCTATCGGCTTCTGCAAGAGCTTGCTTGCTGATGATGATATGAGTTGAGATTTCTAGAGGATGGAAACATCTAAAACCTGCGGCACTCCGGCCCTCGTGGACCAGTGTTGGCGCTGAACAGATGTCCGGATTATAACACCTTCAACAATCCTGGCAGACACAAAACGGCAAAACAGCTGATCCTCCTTCTCATTCCTCTGCGCACGCCTTTGAAAACATCTCACAATTCAATTTGCGCCTCGCGGATGGCTCCTGCCTGAACAAGACCGACGTTAAACAAACCACCAGGGAATCTTCTGCGTCACCTCTATCATTCTCCAACAGATGGCGCCATTCAACACAAATGTGTGCAGCATGCAGGAGATAGCCGCCAGCACATCAGTGAGCTTAACTGGCAACTTCTTCCAATATCAGGCGTCATAAACACGGGGTGCTGGGCCCCATTAAAGGTTGAGGAAACGGAAAATGTCTCAGAGTGTGACACGACACCTCGAGCAGACGTCGATCGCTCGCCACTCTGCTTCAAACCTGTGTGAATCATTCCCCGGGTTTAGTTTAGTTTTGCCGCTTGGCTTGCCAACTAATGATCCTGCACTCATGCGGCATCAAGCCATCGTCTATATGTGGATTCTTCTCCTGCATGCCCTATTTAACCCTATAAAAGATGCCTCCGTGTCCTTATTTTTTTACTCATGAAAGTAATTCCCGGTTCCTGCCCGAGTGTTCCAGGTCGTAGTATAAAAGCTAATAGGATTTCTGAAGTCTAACAGCAATAAAAAAAGACGATCCGTTCCAAAGATGTCCATCTAATTAAACCGGCCATGCTGTAAACGGGTAGAGGGAATACGTTGCTGCAAAGACAAACACCACTTGGTGCAAGAAAAACATCTCTTGTGAGGACGTGAACGCTCCGTACCGCTATGACAAATATATTTCCACGTACTAACTGACAAATGCTCAAAATAGAAAAGGAGAAGCGACGACTCTTGACCGCCGCCTTCTCTCGGCAACTGGGGCCGTTTAAGGGGACAAAAAAAAAAAAAAAAGAGATGAGAGGCTCATCCATCACCGACTCATCCGACAGAAAAAAACAAACCGGCCCTCCGTCTCCGAATCGTCACGGCTCGCGATTACGAAGGCGCAAATGAGGCAAAAATATGCACAGGAAGCGCACAGATTTGCATCTCGCGATGGTCCATTCAAAGTAACGATCCACTCAAATTTATCCGTGCCGTTTGCGTTTCTTAATTGAAAGCTTTTTACGACGCCGTTTGGTCTATTTTGGAAACGTGAGAAACGGCACTTGAAGCAGGACTGACAATTTTCCCACCGTAGCGGACTCGTTTTATTTCTAGTGAAAAATATTTTACGTGATTGCAAATGTAATATTTGTGTGGTTAAAAATTGTGTGTATATTAGAGTGGCTTACACCAACTAAATGTTATGGTTTTGGACCAAAGAAAATCTATTACAATTTTTTTGTTTACTTGGTATAAAGTAATAAAATGCAACAAACTTATTATTTTTATTTATTTATTTATTTTTTTAAACTTGGAACAATAAATGTTTTTGATTTGAAATGAAGCTTTCAAACCAATCATGACTAAAATGTGAGAAAAACTAATAAATTTTGATGGAACAAAGGTACAGCAATTTAGTTAGTTTATTCCAAAGGAGACATTTACTTGGCTGCCGCTTCTTCTTATGATTATTTTATTTATTTATTTATTTATTTGTTTATTTTCGCTTTAGTAAAATAAATGTTTTTGGGTAAGATGATGCTTTCAACCAAATTATGAATCAAATAGGAGAAAACCTGATAAATTCAGCTGTAACATTTTCAAAATTCCAACTTTCAATTTTTTATTTATTTTTTGGCTTGGGCAAAATGAATGCATTTGATTTATATTGAGTTGAAAATGATGCTTTCAGCAAAATCATATAACTATAACTGAAACAAAACCTAATAAATGTAGCTGTAACAGAATTACAGCAATTTAGTTTGTTTATTCCAAAGTAGACATTGACTTGGCTGTCACTTATTATTGTTATTATTATTACAGTTTACATAGTTTACATTAGTACCAATGATGATGATAATGATGATGATGATAATAATTATTATTATTATTATTGTTTTGCTTTAGTAAAATAAATGTTGGGTTGTCTTAAATTAAAAATAATGCTTCAAACCAAATTATGACTCGAACAAGAGAATACCCGATAAATTCAGCTGTAACAAAATTACAGCAATGTTATTTTTTGGCTTGGGAAAAATGAATGCATTTGATTTATATTAAGTTGAAAATGATGCTTTCAGCAAAATCATGACTATAACTGGAGAAAAACTAATAATTTTAGCTGTAGTAAATTAGAACTTTTTTTTTTAAAGCAGCACATGTATATATGACACCTGGGAAATATTCCAAAATTGTGTTTTTTTTACTGGACATATTCCTCAAATATGGTGCTCTTCTTTTACAGGAAATGTACCATGACCAACTTCTTGTCCTTTAGTTTATAATTGTGTAGCTTTAAAACTGCTATAAAAGGAAAACAACAAGCAAGGCGATGAACTATACCTTGGCGTTGTAGGCAATGTAATGCTTGGCCAGAGCCTCGGGCGTGTGCATCCATGATTTCTCTGCACACAAAAACACACGCACAGTTTACATTAGTACCCATTTAGTTGAGGTTAAAGCAGGGTTACATGGAAAACGGTTAGGTCGACCTCTTTCAAATTTCCACTGGCAAACCCTTCTGATTGTGGTCAACACCGACTTTGGCCGACCTCTGTGATGTGATGTGAAACAGAATAATAGCCAGGTATAGTGACCTAAAGCTCACCATGTTGCACTTAAAAAAAAAAATGCATGTTTGAAGTGGAAAATTATTAATTCATTTGCTCTCCAAAAAGTAAACATACGTTTCATTTGAAATGTTTTCCGTTTTGTAGCAAGTTTTATCATTGTTCAAAAATCTGCTTAGAATTCATCATGTTCCTGGCTGATCTCTTATACTCTGTTGCCACCTGCTGGCCGTTTTTGTAATTACTATCACTTTTAATCACCCATTCGCTGCAGTTGGGGCTGCATCAAAGCCTTCTGTATTGTCTAGCATAAAAAAACAAAACAAAACAAATAAATATGTCTTTGGGACACTTAACACATTTAAAATAGAACGTAATTATATGTTTTTGGGAGCAAATTAGTTAATAAAAGTGTTTGCTTCAATCGACGCACAGGAAGAGGCGAGAGTTGTGTGGATTCATTTCCCACTCACCCAACCCATCTTATAGACAACACTGACAACGTGAGAAAGTTCTTAGACTCCAGTACAATGACTTCCAAGAGGAAAATTTGTCCTTTTGAATCTGAAATATATCTTATGTGATGCTGCAATCCTTGAACATTTCTGACAGACCTCACATGTCTTAGATCAGGTGGACTGAAGAAAAGTATGTTTGAACTCAGTATAAAATGATTAACTCATTTGCTACCAAAAACGTAAAAATATGTTCTATTTTAAAAGTTTTAAGTTTGCCAAAGACGTATTTATACGTTTTGGGGTTTTTTTTGTGCTAGAGGATACAGAAGGCATTGATGCAGCCTCTCAACTGCAAAGAAAGGTTGAAGAAATGGTAGTTATTACACAAACGGCTAGCAGCTGGCAGCAAAATACTTACAGTTCTAAATAGATTTGTGAAAAATGATGAAACTTAGCTATATTCGAATGCTAATAGCTGCAAAATGGAAACAGATAAAAAAAACATACTTTTTTTTTCCAGATGAAAGAAGAGACTAATCTTTGTTTTGGTGGTTTCCATGTTTTTATAGCAATAGAACACAATATTCTGTGGGACTTGCAAAATCAGTCCAAATCTGTTAAACAGCCGGGAGTGAAGGGGATTGCTTCTGTGAAAATGGTTGGGAGTGAATGAGTTAATTGCGTAAATAACAGGTTTGCGTGGGGCGGATAATACGCACACTCGCTGGAGAATGTGTCCTGATGTCGTGCATCGCTTCAGGTTGCTACTTCAGCACATTTCGAAACCGTTCAGTCGAGTCACTTTTCAGATATCGCCAATCCTTATTAGTCATTGTGCAGCACAAACGCGACCATTTATCAGTGAGCGATAAGAGCTCCTTTTTATTTTCCAATTCATCCATTAGCAGCTTATCAGTGTTTACAAGCGCTCGACTCCCGCGTGGCGCTTGCCGAACTTGTTGCGAGCACTTACAAGGTGAAAACAAATCAACTGTCCCGCCCACTGCAAATTTCACGCCGACGGATTTATCATAATTAGTGTTCGTTTGCAGATCCTTATTTGTTCGTTAGTCTGAGCGATGAACTCTACATTGCAAGCCAAACCTTTGACTTAACTTATTCACTCCCAGCCATTTCAGTGAAGCAAACCCCCTTCAGTCCCTGCTGGTTTTAGTAAAAAATAAATAAATAAAATAAAATAGTATATTTATATCTGTTTCCGTTTTGCACCAATTAGCATTACAATATAGCTCAGTTTCATCATTATTCACAAATCTGTTTAAAACTGTGGGGAAAATGGCTTGCTGCAACATGGCCCTGGATGATCTCTTATACTCTGCTGCCACCTGTTGGCCGTTTTTGTAAAAACTACCATTGTTTCAACCGTTATTTAAGTTCAGAGGCTGCATCAAAGCCTTCTGTATGCTCTAGCATAAAACAAAAACATTTAAAAAACGTCTTTGGGACACTGGTTATATGTAAAATAGAACGTATTTAGATGTCTTTGGGAGCAAATGAGTTAATAATGATGAAAAGGCTCACAGATGAGACCGTGTGAGAGAGGACATCAAACACGGAGTATATACAAATTGATATTATTGTCAGTTCAACAGGTTTCATTGAAACAATTAATAAAGACACCGTTGTATTAAATGTGTCTTGCGTGTTAAACTACAGTTGCAAATAGGTGTCTTATCATTTTCTGTACAAAAGTTGAAATGTATGCTGAAGGAAAAGAGATTAAACTGTCAATTTTGTCGACTAAAATTGGATTGAAACTAAAATACAGAGGACTAAATTATGACCAAAACTTTAATTAATTTTAGTCAAAAGACTATCACTAAAACTAAATTATTATTTTTTTTGTCAAAATTAACACTGGAATGGAACCCAATGAAAACAGCAGAGGCTCCAGAATTGAACCCTGTGGAACACCATACAATTGCACGTATTCCTTCGGCCGGCCACTTAGTTTTTTTTGTTTTGTTTTGTTTTTTGTTTTTTTTTTGTTTTTTTTGCTCGACACAGTATGATGGGATTACAATAATACAGAAATCACATGATGTACCATCACTACAGTCCACTACTGAGCGTACCAAATTCGCCGCGTGATCAATCGCAGCCAATGACGGCCAAGAATCATCACCAACCTGGGGTTCGATCGAACGGATCCACCCTGTGCAACACTAAGCTGCCAAACAGGACCGCTTAGAAAAAAAAAAAAAAACAGACAAAAAAACGTAAATGGCCACAATGGGAATTCAACATGTTTTTTGTTTTTTTTTCCAGTTGACTTCAATGGTAGGTAAAGCCCAACAAGTATTGCGTACCAATCAGGAAAAGAGGGCAGCAGAGACAAACAAAGAAGATGTAATGCATCCATGGGACCATCTCCTCTCGCGCGCCAACCAATATAGCTAAGAAACGCTTCCCTCCACAAATCGTCTTTATCTTAGACATTATTCTGCTTTGGATTGTTTTTCCGTTTGCTTTAATTTGCTGTTTGAATTGTGTTCCCGTGAGGATCCTTTTGTTTTCCGTTGTCTGGTTCATGGTGTCTCGTCTTTTTTTTTTTTTCTTCTTCTTCTTCCCAGGCTGGCTGGACTCCCTGTGCGCCCTCGCAATCGGCTGCCTGAATGATCTGGCGTCCTTAATGATGCCTTTTGTTGAGGTCAGCCTTGTCCTTGTCTAATATTACGCTCTCGCTTTGTCTTTCAGTCTCGGTAATGAATGCTTTCGGGAACTAATTGTAGTCTCGGCAAAGTGACGCGCGAGGCTATTGTCAAGGCTGCTTCGGTCACGCCTGTCAGTCACTTGGACATTTTCTCAGGGACTTTTACTCGCTTATTATTTCACTTAACATAAACAGCTACATGTTTGTATTTATAACGAAAAAAGTTTTTTTCTAGACTTCACCTAACATAATGAACTCATTCACACGCAGCCATTTTCACTGAAGCAATCCCTTTGTTTTACTGGATTTTTGACTGATTTTGCTAGGCCCACAGAATATTGTCTTCTATTGCTATAAAATCATGGAACCTACCAAAAGAAAGATTAGTCTCTTTTTTTTCATCAGGGAAAAAAAGGATATTTTTTATCTGTTTCCGTTTTGCAGCAATTAGCTTTAGAATATGGCTAAGTTTCATCATTATTCACAAATCTGTTTAAAACTGTGGGAAAAAGAGCTTGTTGCAACATGGCCCTGGTTGATCTCTTATACTCCGCTGCCACCGGCTGGCCATTTTTGTAATAACTACCATTGCTTCAACCGTTCTCTTCAGTTCAGAGGTTGCATCAAAACATAATAAATAAATAAATAAATAAATAAGTCTTTAGGAAAACTGGTAATATTTAAAATAAAACGTATTTATACATTTTTGGGAGCAAATGATTTAATATGCTTTTTCCTCTCCCTTTTTTTTTTTTTTTTTTTTTAAATTTGACATAGTAGTAGTTTTGAGGCTAGATAACACTGTCAACAGCCCAAAGTGTGCAATGTACTGTAATACTTTCTTTAGTTGACACAAGCTCAGAATTAGGGCTGGGTATTGCCAACAAACTGGCAACCAGTCCAGGGTGTACCCCGCCTACTTCCCAAAGCCAGCTGAGATGGGATCCAGCACCCCCCGCGACCTTTGTGAGGAATAAGTGGTCAAGAAAATGGATGGATGGATATGGCCAACAACCCCACAATAGGATACGTATCACGATACAGTGCTCACAATACAATACGTATCGCGATACATATGTATTCCAATACATGACCTTCAAGGCGATACATATCCCCATATTTTCCATTCATTTACTTACATTTTTAATTCTAACAGTAATATGTATACCTAAATGATATGTTTACTATGCTGGATGGCAAAAAAAAAAATGTTTTTGTTAGCAGCTCTTCTGGTTTACCTACCTCTTTCGGTGGCACACCGGGAAAATTTATAAATAGACATGGGCTGATATGAGTAAAAATATCAAAGTGTTAAAATTACAGCTGTAAAATGTGCTTATTTTAAATATTTGGGGAAATAACAGTATTGATTTTCGTGTAACATTCTACAAAATATCGAGAAATTGGTACATTTAGAAACATGTACCATGTTAAGTTTATAAGTAAATAAATGTTTATTCTTCCTCTGTTTTAATTTTTCTTCGACACAGTATCCAGTCACTGATGGGCTATTTTTAAAACAGACTTCATACGTACGCTTATTTATTTTATTTTTTTTAAACAAGTAGGCTACAACGCAAACTAAACGACCAAGGCACTTGGAGGGCAAAAAACAAACAAACAAAAAAAAACGTCCATTAACGTTGATGGCGGTTCTCGTTTGGATTTCCGTTAAAGTTAATTAATGTCGACGGCAGGAAAAGAGTTAATAAACAAAATGACAGAATCTTGTAGACAAACATTGTACAGTCACAAGGTCCAAACTGGGGTATATTCCCGTGCGTACTTGATGATAACTTGCAAACTCATTACGGAGAAGACCGATGTTGGGGGGTGTTGTGAATTATGCCACCCAAAACATCATTATCAGCCTTGTGGGCCCACCTGGGCCCTGTACAATTTCTACAACGCTCTCCAAAAGTGCTCCTGCCCTGATGAGTTCCAGCTGAAGAGCATGCAGGGACAGATGGTGGCGAGCGCATCAAGCTGTTTTTCCCACAAAATGGGGCCCCAAATTTTCTTTGCTCTGCCCTTGGGCACGGTCACCTCCAAAAAAAACTCAACATTCCTGTGAAGTTAACTCATAATCACATCGGATGTTTTTCCTTTTCAGTGCCCGGTTTTGTTTTCCAGTGGTATGAAAACCATTTCATGTCGCTTCGTCGTTACTTCAGTCTGGACTCGATTGTTAAGTCACGCGATTAAGCAAAAATACATCCCAGATGAATCAGTTGAACACATATCAGAGTCGTACATTCTTTCCCCTGATTCCTGTCCAGATGAGTTTGTGCAGTTGAAAGTTAATTGTCCGTGTCTGCTCACCTTTTTTCCTGTTGAAGGCACGATTCATGGTGGAAAAGGAATGCCGCTGTTGCTCCCGAACGTCTTCAGATATTCCACCTAAGGTAAGCAGAGAGAAGAAAAAAAAACGCATTCAAGCCAAACTAACGGGCTCGTGAAAAGAGCAAAAACATTTTGTCAGCTTTCCAAATCTTGCAGCGGTGCAATTATAGACCCCGTGCACGTTTTTCCTCGGAGGAACTTTGGCATTTACTTACGAGACTACCTTGTATTTAACATCATCATTTTCAAAAATGAGTTTTTTTTTTTTTTTTTTTAACTAGTCAGGGCATTTTGTTGCAAAGAGAAATGCTAACCTGGAAAATAGGAAGCTAATGAGGCTGCACAAAGGAATTGTTTATTATACTTGAAATTGTGTTTGTATATCCTTGTAGGATATCAGTAATAATAATAATAATGATTATAATAATAATGCCTGCAACCCTTGTGGGGAGTAAACAGCTGAGAAAAACGATGGATGGTAATAATAATAATAATAATAATAATAATACCCACAACCCTTGTGAAGCGTAAGCAGTTAAGAAAATGGACGGATGGCTGGATAATAATAATAATAATAATAATAATAATAATAATAATAATAGTAATAATGATGACCATCATAACAATAATAATGATAATAATATCAATACTACTACTACTACTACTAATATTATTATTATTATTATTATTATTATTATTATTATTATTATTATTATTAAGAATAGTAATAATAATAATATGCAGACTATTATTCATTTTTCTCTACTCTACTAATTTCTGGCATAATCCCATCTCTACAATTACCAAAGTCCCCACATTGAAATTCCTTCCAATAATAATAATAATAACAATAATCCATCCATCCATCCATTTTCTTGACCGCTTATTCCTCACAAGGGTCGCGGGGGCTGCTGGCGCCTATCTCAGCTGGCTCTGGGCAGTAGGCGGGGGACACCCTGGACTGGTTGCCAACCAATCGCAGGGCACACAGAGACGAACAACCATCCACACTCACAAGCACACCTAGGGACAATTCGGAGCGCCCAATTAACCTGCCATGCATGTCTTTGGAATGTGGGAGGAGACCGGAGTACCCGGAGAAGACCCACGCGGGCACGGGGAGAACATGCAAACTCCACCCAGGAAGGTCCGAGCCTGGACTCGAACCGGAGACCTCAGAACTGGGAAGCGGACGTGCTAATAACAATAATAATAATAATTATTATTATTATTGTTATTATTATTATTATTATCATCATCATAACACCCACGACCCTTGTAAGCAGTTTAAAAAATGGGTGGATTAATAATAATAATAATAATACCTGCGACCCTTGTGAGGAATAAGTATTTAAAAAAAATTAATAATAATAATAATAATAATAATAATAAGACTATTATTCATTTTTCTCAAGTGTGAACATTTCTGACGTAATCCCATCTCTGCAAGTCCCCACAATGAAGTAATTCCTTCCAGGTATAATAATAATAATAAAAATAAAATAAAACAAGATAAAATAAAAGGCCATGTCTCCTCATAAAACAAATTTGCCTCAATGTATCCAGACAGTTGAGTAATGTTGGGACTGCCCGGACGACCTGTCCAGGACTGGGTAGGTAGATGGCTGTCAGTGTCACCATATGTCCTCTGCAATCAATATTGTTGATCTTTTTACTGAGGGAAAAATGTGCGAGGCTGGCTGGCCACGTAACAACCATTCTTAGCCCACACTGTTGCAAACAAATTAGCTTTTTTGGCCCTAAAAAAAACCCAAACTGAAATACGCTCAGCAATGACTGGCATTTTCAATTTATCAAGGGCAGTCTCGGCTATTATTGGCTGCAGGTGAAAAATCGCTGTGATGTCAAATTATAGAATTTTATTTATTTATTTAGTTGCTGGTTTAGTCCATAGCATGCAGGAAAATAGGTTTTTAAACTTTTTTTTTTTTTTTCAAAAATAAAGTTTGGGTTTGGAACGCAGACTTTATTTTGAAAGTCTCCTGACACAAACATGTTTATCGACACATCACACAAGGAAGCGGTGACAGCTCAGACAAAGACTGGACTATAAAAAAATAAAAAAATGTGAAGAAAAACAATCTCCAAACCTATTTTTTTTTTAAATAAGACAAGATCAAAACAAAAAAAAATTGTTGATCATATTTTTCACTGAGTAAATGTTTTATTTTCGCAATTATTTAACGCAAGTTAGCTTTTATGAAGGTCAACAGAAATTGGACAATGGTACTGCTGACAAGTTGACATTGTGAGGACTTCAACTAAAAACGGTATTTACATGATTAATCGATTATCGAAAGTAGTCACAGGGTTTCCCCCAGGAAAATATTTGTCGACAGGGTGTACAGATGACGAACGATACGCGGTAAATCATATTTCCGGTGGGGCAGGGGCTAGCCTATAAAGCACTGGGGGGAACCCTGAAAGAAATCGATTAATGTAGTAGTTGTCGATTAATTATTGCGCCTCAAAATTGCATTAGTTTACTGAAAAATCTTTTTTTCTCATACAATTCATTTCAATTCATGAATTTCATTGTTGCAAATCTCATCCAGCCTACTGAAAATGAAGATGTGAACCCACTTTTTTTGTTCTGCAGATCTTGCTCATTGTTATGCTCCCTGCTCCCGTCTTTTGCCGCCCTGTCTTGTACCATTTGCTCGTTGTTCTGTCCCACTGCCTTTGAATGCATTGAAGCGAGGGAGTTGATCAAATTCTCAACACATTTCTGGCATGACATGAAATGACACCCACCATCCACCATACTGCAAGATGCCAAAAAACTTCGCTTAAAACAAATGTATTTACGTCAATAAAAGACGGATAACAAGATGCGGCGATGAGAGAAAAAAAAACAAAAAAAAACGGCGCCAATGACGCCAGCAGCATGTTAAGCGCGCTCCTGAAACGACACGCAACGTCGAGCCATAAGTCACATTTGACGGCGCGCAGACGGGAAAGAAAGCGACAAGCTTCTCGTGACAGGCGGCGCCTGATGTCACTTGGCGTGATTGGCAGCTCGCAGTGTTTGCTTTGCTTTAATAGCATCCTGTCGGTTGCGGACCGACACATCCGCAAAGACGCGCACTCTCCGGCTTGACACCACTCTGACGACTTTCGAGAGTGTCTCACTCTCTGTTTACCAACTGCAGCAAAGTTCCACCAGGCCACATTATAGGAACACAGCTCAAAAATGACCGTTTTTTGAAATATTTGGATAAATAAAAACACCTTTTTTTCCCCTCAATTAAACACGTTCTATTTTTTTTTCACAAGATACAGAACATTTGATACAGAAGAAACGTATCATAAATGTTATCATTGTTTTGCTTTTCTAATTCTTCTTCATATGTCACAGTGTTCCATCACTGGTTTTTATAACATGCCTAGCCAATCATATTGTGCCCTGATTAGCCGTAACCTCAACAAAAAGAGACAATAGTAGCTTGTCGCCGGTAACCTCCAGCATAAGCGGTTATTGAAATCTTGACTTTTTTTTTAAACGGTAAACCGTCAAACCGGTAATCAGCCCGTGCCTCGTTACAAAGCAACATGCGAAGGCAAAATAATTTAACACATTTAAAAGAAGAGTCAAGAAATAAAGAGCAAACTCAGCTTCTAAATATGAGATGTGAGCAGTTGCGATGGTTTATTTGCAAACTACTTGAAGCCACAACGAAAGGTTGAAAAGAATGCAAATGAAACTAGAATAAGTGCAATTTCTGAAGAAATTGCGTGGGAATGCTGAGCTGAATGCTAAGCTGAATGCTCGAAGTAAATTGAAGGATAACATGAAAATTACAAAGTAATTAACTAGTAATTACTACTACTACTACTACTACTACTCGTACTAGTAATAGTAGTAGGCGCTAATCTGTGTTTGTTTTCAGCATTCCCACAATAACTTGATGATGGAGTTTGTGTAGATCTGAATGGGCTTGAGAGAACAAATTTATTTTATTTAGTTATTTGAAAGTATCACCCACTCTTAATCCAACTATTAGTGCTTCTGTTTACATTTTTAATTTATGTTACTCTGTCACACGTAGACAAATAATCATATACGGGACACATATAGCAGTTTTTGCTGACAAGCAAAATAAAGAGATCATTTTTGAGAGAGAGGAAAAAGTACCAAACGGTAGCCCAAAAAGGTGCGGTAGGGACCGTATCGCGACTTACCGTACCCACCACCATTCTACACTGCACCCATGACAGCTACATGAAATCCAAACGATAACAAATAATGAGACACTTTTTACCCTCCGAACACGACAAGACCAAAATCGACTGCATCCAACAACTCAACTCGGGTGACTCAAACGTTTGGAATTCAGCTGGAGGCCGAATGTTAATGGCAAAAAGCCACGCCCACTTTTGACTGCATAAAAAGTCATCTCCACAGCAAGCCCGACACATACAAATCAATCCAGGTAATGAGGCTGCCTCCAGATGGCTAATTAAAAGCAACACACAAACAAACACAGGTTAGCGTCTAGAGAAGACAAAGCGGCGATCCGAGCCACTAACAGGACTCGACTCAAATGCATTAGACGGTTCGAAACATCAACAGTGAGCGCCGAGGTCGTGACTTCATTCCAAGTGAAAGAAAATCAACAAAGATCCTTTTTTTGTTTTCTTTGCTTTGCACTCACTGGGGCGAAGGAACGCTACTAAGAGAACAACATGATTTTCGAGTGAAATGTCTCTCAAACGAGTGTTAATTTGACCAGCCATTTTTATATTTAGTGTCAGTTTTTAGTCCAGTTTCAATCACGCTTTTTAGTTTTTAATCATAGTTCGTCAACCTCATCCCGTTTTAATTTAGTCCATTTTTAGTCGACCGTAAATCTCACATTTTAGTCTTTATTTTATGCTGCATTCGAGGATGGTCGGAAATCGGACTTTTTTCTGAGTTCAAACCAGGAAGTGTGTATGGGAACGCCCCCTTGAATTCGGAAATTCCCCAACTTTACCGGCGGACTACAAGTGGCGTCACTCTACAATGGTTTCCCGATTGGAAACACAGACCGTGAAAAGTAAAACACAATTTACTCAAGTATAAAACTAGATAGCTCTCTTCATTCATAAATATTCAACATAACTTCACGTAACGCAACATACGTGACAGTATGCCGCTATCTCCCGGCATTAAATTATACTATTTAATTGTATAGAATGCTTATAAAAAACAATAAATGAAGCAAAATTGCGAGAAGGTAAGTTTGTTGGAGGTCAAAATGAGTTTTAAGTACCAAAATATATATTTTTTTTTTACCACTATCCACCATTTTGGTTGTTTACTTTCTCCTTGAACGCTTTGAGTTACAGTATTTGCACAATTTAACATTTAATATGAACTTTTCCCCATTCATTTTCAATGGGACAGACATTGAACTTTTTCTAAGTATCACTTTCCATGTCCACTTCCATACATATAATTTATCATAATTACCAGGTGTCTGATACTGCTCGGTGACACAGTTGGTGAAGCGCATTGCCCAGTAACCAGGAGGTTATAGTTTCATAATTTATCTCTCAATTTACTTTATAAGCATTCCACATGCATTCAGGTATTAGCATGCATCTTTCAGCATTCCCACACAATTTCTCCAGAAATTGCACTTAGTCCAGTTGTTTACTGATGGTTTTAGTTTAGTCATGTCTCGTTTTAGTCCGGTGAAAAATGCGTGTTGACGAAATTATTTTTGTTTAGTTTTTGTTGACGAAATTAACACTATCTCAAACCAATGGAACTCTTTCACAACGTCAAAGACAGCACCTGACCCATCTTTAAAGTTCCTCGACTGATAACTTAGCGACGTGTTTTTGGGCAAAAGCATGCAAACAAGAAGCAACTTACGTGCCTGGAAACGTGGGTGGACGAGCGCAAAAAAGGAAGTGATCCTAATGGATTTCAGCTGTTGGCCAGATGTTGGTCCACCAAGGACTGCAGCCTGGAGAGAGAGCAACGGCACGGCCAACCGGGCTTTGCAAACTCGACAAGAAAACGTTTGGCCAGACACGCGATACTTCAACGTTCCACTTCCCCCGCCCACCAGAATTCTTTTGGAGTTGCGAAAAAAAAGAGAGACCCCCCCACTTTCACGTTTACACTACAGACGTGACCTATAAAAGCCAACATGCTCAAAGGTTGCAGTCTGACCTTTTTTTGTTTTCTGACATCACAAGCCATGGTGAAACAGAAACGCCACCAAAAACATTTTCAAGTGAATATCACACGAAATCGGCTCGCTTTTAGTTTATCGTTGCAACGAGTGTTAATTTTGTCAACAAAAAGTAATTTCGTCAACACACATTTTTCACCAGACTACAACTAGACTAGACTAATACCCTCACTTTAAAAAAAAACAACTGTGACTAATTCAGAATGCATTTTCATCAACTAATGAAGATGAGACGAAAATGTCCTTCACTTCATAAAAACTTGACTAAAATCTGTAAGGACATTTTAGTTCATGAACAAAAACGAGATGAAAAATATATGATTCTATTGTGTGCAGTGTTAGCTACCAATTTATGCATAAAGTACTTCGAGTGCCTCGTTGTGTGCGCACAACCTTGAGAAAAGTAGAAAAGCAAGGACGGGTTGGAAAAAAAAAAGTCAGATGGTTGCAGTGGACATGATATATTTGCATATCTAAACCAATAAAGCTCATCATTTGGATGATGTCAACACCAGGGTTTATTAGTTTTGGAATTTTTCATTTTAGTTAGTTTTTATTTTATTTTATTTTATTTTATTTTATTTTATTAGTTTTCAGGGTGGTTTGTTAGTTTTTATTAGTTTTAGTTATTTAATAAATGCTTAATTTTAGTTTAGTTTTAGTTGGTTTCAGTATTAGTTTTTTTGTTTTTTTAAGTGTGTATTACTTGTGTGCAATATTCAAAAACCACCAGGCGAGCGATGCATCTGAAGGTGAACTATTGCTGCTAGATGATGTCACTTTTTAATTGTCCTTATTCCGGTTAATACTCAAAATAAATTTACTTCAAATCACATTTAAAATCGTCCCCAAAGGCTTATGCATGAAATGAATGACCAAAGACGAAAATGAAAGACATTTTTGCTACAATTATAGTTAGTTTTTGTTATTTTTGTAAACATAAAATGTAGTTTCAGTTAGTTTTCATTTTTATTTCATTTCGTTAATGAAATGATGGCGACTTGAGCTCTGCCGTTGTGTCGCTGTGACCTGTCATGGCTTGACGTCTTCCTATCTATCTGCACTCTAGCGCACGTATCCAGTTGAAACCAGTTAAGAGCATCAGGTCGCACATTTTCATATGGGCTGGCTGAGTCCCGCCCCCCGTGGGTGTGTTGGCCAAGATGGTATTGAATAGATTAGACCTTCTTCTGCATTCAGCAGAGAAGGCTCCACAGCCGTGTATTCGATCTTTCTGGCATCCAGGAAATAGTTCAACTGAGAAATATGCAGTCTCCTGGTTGTTACGATTAGCATAGCGGGCATTCAAGCGGTGAAAGTTCCCATCTGTGCGAGGGCGTTCCGCTGCTGTCGCCATTTTAGAGTGCCTCATTGTTACGGTGAGTGGGAAGCGCTGCCTGAGATATTCCAGGCACCAGAGTGTCTCAGTGCATCTACTTTTGGGGCTGAGATGTAGTTATGAGTAGGCATAAGGAACGTCTTTTACGGCGTGCTTTGACAGAACAAATGGAAAACATCACTGCATTTAAAAAAAAAACAAAAAAAAACCTAATAGCCTACCAATAAAAGAAAAACAGCTGATTGAGAAACCCAGGCAATAAAGGAACTCAACAACATGGAGTGAGAGTACAACAGCCGATGCAGGCTTGGTGCACCATCACATAAATAGCCGGTGATTTAAAAGCTGTGACAGATTTGATGCGCTGGAGCAGTTTGTTTGGAACAACCAGAAGGCCCTTAGCCTCAGCCGAGGATCAGAGGCTGCAGGCCTGGCAAAGTTCCGTGACTTGGAGTCAGACCCAAACAGGTTTTTTTTTTTTTTTTTTTTTTAAACCCCTTCGGACCCATAGGTGATTGCAGTGTACATATTTGTGTGTTTAAACCAGTGCTTCTCAATTATTTTCAGTAAGAAGAAAACATCTCACCCCAAGACTATAAATAGTATCATTTGTCTATAAAATTGTTATAAGCACACCTTTGTATAACATTGTATCCGTATTAACGTATAAGAGAATAAAAAAAGAAAAAAATATGGACCAACTTACAACAAAGAATAGCTTTATTAACTAACAGAAAAGATTTTAAGTGCATCTGAAATTCAAAAATAAAAGTAAATCCTTAATTAATTAAACTACAAACTTTTTTTGACTGACCACGTCAAACCATATGATACGGAAAAATAAAATTACATAAAATCAATAAATAATAATGCATTCAAACTGATCACCAACATTAACTCAGGAGCGCAATATTAAAAAACAAAAAAACAAAAAAAACTTTAACCTGCAAAACCAAAATATATAAAATAATTTGTGCTGATTTTTTTTTTGCTATGTGCAAAGCGCGCATGCTCAGTGCAAACAAATTCCCTACACCACCGAGCGAATGCTCCCTGCGCACACGCTGCCAATAATGAGAGCTCCACTGCCCCCTAATGTAGTGGAGGTGCAATTGCACTTTATTCTAGGACAGTAAAAAAACAAAACAAAAAAACATCAAAATAAAAAAATTTAAAAACATGTTCCCCGAGGTCAATCGCACCCCCCTTGATAGAGCCTTGCGCCCCCATCGGGGGGCCCGCCCCACTATTTGAGAAGCACTGGTCTAAACCAATAAAAACGCAAAATTTGGATGATGTCAACACTTCTGGTTCAGGATTGGATTTCTAGCTAACCAATCATAATCGCAAGTTGATTTGCATGATGTTCATGTTAAAAATGTTACGTATACGCATTCTAAATTTACAACACGTTGCAGCCATACATACTATCCTGGCATCCAACATAACATAAAAACATGAGATAACCCCCAAAATGTGTTCTTATGTGGGGAAAAAAAGTCATCAGTAAGACCGTCAAATTGATAATAAAAGCAAATCGAAGCAAATGTAAGGATGCTAAAACTGGGGTGATGTAATGCATCGTATCATTGCTGACAGGAAGTTAACTTAGACCAACTAAAAGTAGGTCTAAGTTGTGGCACAGGTGGCGTGAACGCAATTTTGGTAGACAGATTCTGCGCTCCGCTGATAATGTGTGGTGGTGTCATCCTGTTCCACACATGAATATATGACAATGGCAAGGATCGAATCGTAACCAAACTCAATTCATTGGATGATTTCAATCTCCTGCATGGACTCCAGCGAGCGAGTCCGTTACATCGGCCATGTTCACTCCCACAACGGCGCTCATTTCCAACTACAAAAATACTAAAAGAATGATGGCAAAACTTGTCCCTCTCACTGCTCACTGAATCAGTGGAGGCTTTTGCCTGTGGATCTCACTCTACTTCATCTATCCTTCCTTCCTTTAGTCTTTCCTCTGGTCTCTTGAGATCTCCCTACTCTGTTGGAATCTAGAGGTTTCTTGGATTGGTGTAAGATTCTGGTTTTGTAACCATGTGGGTGGCCAGGTGGTGTTTAGTTGGTGCTGGATTTCACTTTGATTTATCTTTCTTTTCTTTGATCTTTCCTCTGGTCTCCTGACCTTCTGAACTTCACAACTCTGGCGAGACTGAAGTATGGGTCATGGGAGTTTTATGAGGTTTTAAGTGAAATAATGAGTACAAATTCACACGCAAAAAAAGATGGCAAAACGAGATCCCAATGAGATAACACTGCCAACTAGTTAGCAACGTAGTTGGGCACATTTCTTATGCGTGTCCACGGAGGCTCGGCCGCTCGTTGAGGGTTTTGGGTGTGGGTGTTGTTTTTGTTGGCGCGCGAGACATTGATCTCCGCATGAGAGAGCATTTCAAACCTGCGAGTGTGTGCGGATGTGGCCTCGTTGGTTCACACTTTCCTTATGCTTGTTTTTCTTTGTTTTCTTGGTCTGCTCTGCCCCGTATTATTCCATATTTGTAACGTGTATGCACAGGTGTGGCCGGCCAAGCAAATGGGCGAGTTCCTTACCACGTTTGCCAAAAAAGCACAACTCATGGAAAAGTGGGAAAAAAATATTTTGAATGAAAACAAGAAGTCATTTACAGTATTTGTTAGGCTACAGGGATTTTCAGTATTTTTCTTACATTAGTCAAGATTTTATGTATGAGTTAAAGTTTTTGTTTTGATCTCTTAAAGTGAATTTGTTTTCATATTCATTATTCAAGTTTGAAGATAATAGCTGAAAAAACATGCAAAGACTGTGAGCTATGTAGTATTCAATTGTGTGGTGATTATTAAGGGTGTCACGATTTCGATTTTTTATCGAAATCGATCGAAATTACGTCACGATTTCGAGCATCGAAATAGAAGAGAGGACACACGATTCGATGCCCCCCCCCCCCCCCCCCGCGCCCGCCGCCACCGCCGCCACCGCCACCTCCCAGGAAAGCAAATGAGACGCAGCCATTCAGCTACTAGCTAACGGCACTTGTTAGCTGACTTCTCCTGCAGTCATGATGGCAAGCGCGGACAGACACAGCAATGGTGCTTCAAGCCGCTCCCGCTTCTCTCGTCACCAGTTTGGAAACATTTTGCGTTCCCGGTGAGTTATGTCGACAACGTTCACGTTGTCGATAAAAAGACCACAGTTGCAAGATATGCTATGTGCGCGTACTGTACTCGGCCACGGTGTTACGCCCGGCTCGTCAAGGGGAAGGGAAGTAACACAATAACAGAAAATATAGAGTAGATAAACACGGGTCGACTTTAACATCTGAGTAGTTTTAATTGAAATTTCAGGCAGGGGTTTGACAAGGGAGTGAAAGTGGAAGGTGAACAAATAATAACCGCATTTGACAGAACTGACAGAACGGAGGAGAAACAACAATAACCAATAGGGGTATAATACACGGATACACAATAGCGTCGCGCTGGCACAGTCGTCCAATCGGAGTGTCGCGCTGGCACAGTCGTCCAATCGGAGTGTCGCGCTGGCACAGTCCTCCAATCAGAGTGTCGCGCTGGCGCATTCAAACTGAAGTACCATTATACGGGCACCAGCCGACACAAACACACACATACATACTAGGGGAGCGGAGCCGGCGGCGGGCCCGAGCCGCCAGCCGTAACAACGGGAAACACGACAAACATGACGGGACATTTACGCAGGCATCACAAAGATTTAGATTTATCAAATTCAACTAGAAGTGGGAAAACAACGGTCCAACCAACTATTTCATCCTCATTTACAGTGAAACTTCCACACACTTCAGCTCGCGCGAAACGCCAGATCCATAGGTCTATTTATAGCAGCAGACCTGCAGCCTTGGAAAACGCTGGATTCAAACATTTAATTAGTGTACTTGAACCACGCTACAGTATGCCCAGCAACTGTAAATGTTGGGATATAGTTTGTTCAGGCTGTATTTGTTCCATGACTTTGGATACAATATATTTTTTGTTGTTGTTGCACATTGCACATTATTTTAAGAGGAACGCACAGCACACTGTTGTAACCAAAAACAGTCAATAGATGGCAGGCACCCACTGTGACTTTTTGTTTTTGTTTTTTTATTTTTTATTTTACACTTCAGTAAGAACAAGACGGTTAACTTTATATTGTAAATAAATTCTTTGAATTTGATCATTCCTGCCTAATGTCAATTATCATATATTACATAAATTTACACAAAAATAATATGGAAATTGCATCACCTATATGTAGCCGATCTTTTGAAATAAGATTTACTGTACAATGAATAGAACCAATGATCATAGACTAGCCTTAGCCTACAGAAGCATATGCCTCTGTGTTATAAAGTGGGGGAGCGGAAGAAAAAAAAAAAAAAAAAAAAATCGAAAAAAAAATCGAATCGTGACCCCAAAATCGAAATTTAAATCGAATCGTGGAGTTGGCGAATCGTGACACCCCTAGTGATTATACCATTAAACAGATGTTTACCAATTTGGTTTTTCAGATTTTTTATTTTTTTTACAACTTTGTTTTTGTTTTTTGGTTTTGTTTTGTCTTTACGCGTCCGTAATTCTCGAAACCTACGTCCAACCGGGGACATACGGGCATCGGCGGATTCGTCTCAACGAGACCTTTCCAACGGTGTCTGTCCGTTTAAAATTAAAATTAAATAAAAATTTAAAAAACAAACGTACTTTTAATGCAAAAAAAATGACTGTAGATTAAAAAACAAAACAAAAATGATGAATGTAAAAACATTCCTAATAAACTAAAAATCCTATTAAAAATGAAAAATCATACATAATAAATTTAAAAAAAATATACTGTGCTGTATACTAGTTATACTAGTAAGTAAAAAAACATTTTTAATGGAAAAATGAATGTAAATGGATGAATAAAAACATAATAAATGAAAAAATAAATAAATAAATAAATATATATATATATATATATATATATATATATATAATTAATGGGATTTTTTTATTTTATTTTTTAAATTAACGTGGATTTCTATTATCGCATGTAGTTTTTGGAACGTAACACCCGCGATAAACGAGGGAAGACTGTATTTCATATGAACTGAAAAGGGGAAAGAGTTACCAGTACTCCCGATTGGAAGATTTGTTTCTGTTTGCTGCGTTCCAGGGATGCCCAGCGTTGCCAACTATTACCTATTTTCCAAATAAAGTCAATGAAATTACTTTTTAATGGGGGACTCGTGTTGACTGTGAGACTTTTCACCTCTCCAAACTGCTGAAGAATGGCGCTTGCATGAATCCACCTCTGGCTAATTTCACTGAAGGAACTCTTTGCTTGAATGTAGTAAAATTAGCAACAATATGTTAATCATAGCATCATCATTGAATTAAATGTTTTCTTTTGATTATGGTTATAATCGAAGAATGCATGGTTTGAAAAGTTTCAAAAGATTCATTTTTAATGTCCATGTGGGGACTTGAATTGGGACAGAAAGACAAACTTTGATTGTTAGCAGTGAAGCTAACAATATAATGTGGCAAACGCTGATCCTTTCATGCAGCCTTGCAAAGCAGCTGGGGACGTTTTTTGATTTCAGTGTGTTTGCACATTCACACACATTTTCGGCTGCAATTATTTGGACTTCTTGCTGGGCGCGTGTGTTTGTGGGTTGGAGAAGCGCGATGGGAAATATATCCAAGAAGGTTTTGGAGACTGCGCATCATATGCTGGGGGGACCATCTTGTCTCAATATGAAATACCTTGAACAAACAATCATTTGATCTCTCAAACAAGAAGTCATAAACGAGAGCGGAGAGTGACGATCTGCCGCAGAACTTCGTGATGGCAGGTTTTACGCGGGTGAGATTTCAGCGATTTGGCCACAATCCGGAAATTTGATTGCGGCTCGAGGCATCCAAAAAACAAAGAACAAATTCACTTGTCCGGGATTGTGAATGAAAGCAGCATGTGGCAGGAATTTGGTGAAGAATGTTAAAGCTTCATTAAAAGCTCTGTCAGGAGTGTTTAGAAAAAAAGACGCGGTCAACCGTAGCCGTGGGTGTATTTTCACCCCCACTTTGGCCAGGCGCGGAGATCAATACGCATTTGCACTAACGCGGAAATCGAACAAGAACGGTTCAAGGAGAAACTTTCGGAATTTGTTCAGCTCACGTTTCTTGCGCTGTGGGTTTAAATCCTAATGCTCTTTTTTTTTTTTGCAAGTCAAAGATAAAAAAATTATATATATTTCACTTAGCAGCTTCCGAGGTCTGCTGATGGCGACTGTTCGAGCTGACAACATGGCGGACAATAGGGCAGCCGTTACAGAGATTTCATATTGCATATTTTCATATTGGGGTTTACTCCCCATCAAAGTTCACAACTGACTACTTCTGGCAAGTTCACCTAACTTGACGAGAAAGAAGAAAAAAATAAAAAGAAAATAAATTTCCCACAGTAACCGGGGGCGGAGCTATACGGCATTGCGAGGGCAGCGGGAAGTCTACCTTTTACTGAAAGTTGATTCATGAAATTAATCAGTCGTCAAAGCTTGCCACAGGTAAGCTCAGTAGCAGGGCTGGACTGGCCATCTGGCATACAGGGCAGATGCCCGGTGGGCCGACGTATTTTGGGGTCAATGCGGTGCTCTTTATCTCATTGACTGGCAGCCATTTTCACTGAAGTAATCCTCTTCGCTCCTGGCTGTTTTGCAAGGCCCACAAAATATTGTGTTCTATTGCTACAAAAACATGGAATCTGCCAAAAGAAAGATTAGAGTCTCTTCTTTCATCAGGAAAAAGTCTTTTTATATTTCCGTTTTGCAGCAACTAACATTAGAATATAGCTAAATTTCATCATTATTCACAAATCTGGGGAATAGAGCCTTTTGCAACATGGCCCTGGTTGATCTCTTATACTCTGCTGCCACCTGCTGGCCGTTTTTGTAATAAGTATCAATGCTTCAAGCATTCTCTGCAGTTCAGAGGCTGCCTCAAAGCCTTCCGTATGCTGTAGCTTAAAAAACAAAACAAAGAAACGTATAAATATGTCTTTGGGAGCATGGTCATATTTACAATAGAATGTATTTATACGTTTTGGGGAGATTATCAGTTATTTTGTATTTTTGTCTATTTTAGACCAAGAGAGGGAGAAGATCAAGTCAAATGCAAGGGCCGAGTTTTTTTTTGTTTTTGTTTTTTTGTGCCAGCCCAGGCCTGCTCAATAGTGTGTGGACTGGATGTACTGTGCTGTTTTATTTTATTTTTTTCTTTTGAGTTTCCACAAGATAATCAAAAGTGACACGCCACGAAAATATCAGGAGGTACAAAAAAGAATGCAGGAGGGCATCAAGAATGAACATTCCTCCCGCTAGCGATAGCGTCACGCTACGCTCTGCATTACTTTTTTTTTTTTTTTTTTTAAGTTCATCTGTTATACAACCGTACACGTCTCTTAGCAGCGGGAATCCGGAGGACGTAAAAACGATCCTCTCGGGTCAGCGGGTCAAGCAAACACGACGACGCTGCGTTTCACAGCAACGCGCTCACAGAAGAATCGCGTCCAAAATAAATTACCTTTCGGTGTCTCCCCTTTTCGAAGGAGTCGGACAATGCCTGAATGGCATTGAGATGTTCAGTAGATTTAAGAGGCATTTAAAATGCCTCCTGTGGGTTTTCTCACAGAAAATGTCAACATGGTAAATGCCAACTGTCTTTTATTTAATGTGAAATAAAGAAAAAATATCTTTCTCCCTTTTTATCCACTCACTATGAATGACTAAATTAAATGTATAAAATTTAAAATAACACAGGGGGAACTGTGAAAAGGTATATAAAATAAAAATATATGTAAAAAAGATGTCAATGAAATGACATGAAATGAATCATAAATATGAATCCGCAATGAAAACACTGCAGTTTCAAAATCAACTTTTCAAGTAGAAGCAAAAATTGTTGTTTTGGGGTGTGGACGCCGGAGCGGAGACGGCGTGTTAGCTTGGCGCTAGCTAGCTGTTATGACTCAATAAAAATGGATTTACTGGACCAAAAGCAAGAAAAGCACCCTGGATCCTGAAAGTTGAAGTAAGCTATTTTAAATGAACTCTTTTACTGCCACAAGTTATGAAAAAACAACCCCCACACTACCATCCAATTTCGCGCATTTTAACGAATATTGCGTTCTTTTACTACATATACGTGGGTACCACATGAAAGATCGCATTCCATTCGTTCATTAGAAATAAAAGTATGTTTCTACCTTATTCCATTCTTTAGTAATCACCATTTCAAAATAAGCAATTTGAGTGACATTGAGCGAAAATTGAAAAAATGAGCAAACAAGCCTTTTTTTTTTCTTTTTTTTTTTTTGAAACGATACCAACAGTGACTTTGACACTATATTTGACACGGTATTGAAAAGAGATACAATGCTGCCATCTGCTGGCCATAGTTAGTGGGTGTTTTTGGTTCCACAGCCCATTGACCAGGCAGCGCTTTAACTTAGATGTTACACTGCCCATTGATTAAAAAAAAAATATATAAAAAAAAAAAAAAAAATGTAGTTGACGTCATTTGACGTTAATGGTGGCCTAAATTCTGATTTTATTAATCGTTATTAAACATTTTTGTCGGTAAAAGAGTTAAAAAAGGTAAACTTTCCATAGGTTAACACAAAGAAGTGAAAGAATGTGACTGTGTTATAGATAAACTACTACATAAGTGCCCTCTTGTTTACCATTTATGATCAAATTGTATTTTTCATTGCTTATTTTTCATTGTATGTAAAGTTGTTTGGGAAAAGCACAATGTAGCCAATCCGAGTTCATTCACTTAAGAGAAACACGATATTAGTTTTGGTTGTGAGTCCAAGTATGTAGAAAGTGGCTGCAGCTGAGCCGATGCTAGCTGGATGCTAGCTGTTGAAGCTGCGAGCTGGCACGAGGCAGGTTGGCTGGAGGCTAAAGTGGCCGACGGCTGCGAGGGTTCGTAACCCCCGCGGAGAGAAAATGAAACCTCGGCGAGGACAAAACGTGTTTTCACAAGTTGCTTCGACACCTCTCATCGAATCAATTCTCTTCCCTGTGGTTGGCCGCGAAACCCGCTGTCACAACCGATAACACAAAATGGAGGGAGGTCGATTGAAATGCACAAAACAGCAACACAACACAAAAGCATGCTGTTAATTATATGTTGTTGTTTTGTTTTTTTATATTGGGTGATACCTGTGAATGGGACAAAAGACTTTAAATTTAAAAAACAAAACAAAACAAAAAACATGCAGGGCTAAATTTATTTCAAGTGTTGGCCTTTCATTAAATCATTTCATAATGTGCAAGGGTCTGAACCCCCCACCCCAGAAAATGTATCAAAGGTGTGAATTGCCTACGACCTGACGATTTGATTCGTATCATGATTCATGATAGTCACCATTCGATTCGATACCGATTAATCCCGATACAAATTTATAAGTCGATTGTTGCAATTTTTTTAACTCAAATTTAGACAATACTAATCAGTAAACTTGTACACTGTAAGATTTTTATGAAAATGTATTCTTTATCTGAAACGTAAGCCTTATAACTGTGAGCCACTGTATTTAACAGACAGTTTCATGTTTGAACAGCATTGAAATAAAATATTAAGGCTTAATATTCCATTAATATAACATTTTTCCATGCTTAAGGTGTGAATTATAACCATAAGTATGACGTTTTGTTGAATATTTTTCCATCAAAAATAGATGATTAAAAATCGATTCGGCTGCCTATTGAATCGATTCGAGAATTGCGTGCTATAATATTGCGATATATTGCCGAATCGATTTTTTTTAACAACCCTAGTATCCAATATCCTATATTAACTTATTCAAACCCCAAAATGTATAAATATGTTTTTTTTAATACTTTGTCCTGCACTCCCAAAAACGTATGTATACGTTTTTTTTGTGTGTGTGTGTTTTTTTGGGGTGGGGGGGTCATGCTAGAGCATACAAAAAGCTTTGATACAGCTTCTGACATGAAAAGCTCGCTTAAAGCAAGGGTAGTTATTATATAAAATGGCCATCAGGTGGCAGCAGAGTATAAGAGCTCAACCAGGGCCATGTTGGATCAAGCTCTTTTCCCCAGTGATTTCAACAGGTTTGTGAAAATAATGATGAAACTTAGCTATATTCTAATGCTCATTGCTGCAAAACGAAAACAGATAAAAATATACATTTCTTTCCTGATGAAAGAAGAGACTCCAATCTTTGTTTTGGTAAGCTCCATGGTTTTTTTTTTTGGTTTTTTTATAGCAATAGAACACAATATTCTGTGGGCCTTGCAAAATCAGTCAAAAGCCAGTAAAAGAGCCGGGAGCGAAGGGGGTTTCTTCAGTGAAAATGGCTGCGAGTCAATGAGTTAATAGATTAAACTGTAAATATATCACAAATTATGAAAATTTTGAAATTAATCATACATTCCTCTGAAAGCTAAAAGGCTTCCAGGCGATTTGATTTCAATAAAATGCAGCATTCCGCAACAACAACAACAAGCACGTTATGAATTAGCGAACCAACGTGTAACGATCTACTGTACAGTGAGAAGTCGGAGAAAGAGCGAGGCAGTGATGTGACAGCATACCTGTAAATCTGTGCTTGATGTAGTCCCCTTGTCAAAATGTGAGAAGCAAGTGGCAAAAGAGCGAGCGTGATCTACAGTTGGTAGCGGAAAACTAATTGGCCTAAGTGTCAGCGCAGTTAAGAGTACAGTAGTGCTGCATTCATTTTGAAAATGCAGCCGCAACACAGAAATGCATCGCGTTTATTAGTTCGGATCTTTCTGCGGTGGAAAATTTCGTGTCACAGAATATCTTGTCAACAGGAAAGGAAGAAAAAAATACCTGACCTTTTAGTGACACATGTAAGTGAACGTGCACTGGCGGTTTCAGAGCGTAAAGCGCAAATGTGTTACAGCTAAAAGGGCAGCTTTCACCTCCAAAGAGCAGAAAGTTTCCAATGAAGAGCTTGTCAAGTATCTTCTTAATGTCTTCACAACTTTCAAGTCTGGATTTGGTGGCCAACAAGCCAGGAAAAGTGTCACTCGGTATCACTGCAGCCAATTGGCCATTTACTTGAGTCACCTAAAAATTGGACTTTGGAGCCTACAATCAAACATTTACTGATTTTCTAACAAAAACAAAGTCAGCTTTGTTTTGGGTTAGTCGGATTTGATATTATACGTTACGAGATTCAACGGAAAAACTTGAGCGGCAATGATTGATCTTCTGGAGGAGTAATTGTAAATTACAAGTTATCATACATTTGCTGCAATGAAGAATTTCTTCTGATTGCAATGAATAATGTTTTGCTCTGCTCCAAACTCAAATTCACATAGTCTAGCTATATGTTATCTTAACAGAAGATGACTCAAGAGCACAAGAACATCTAACTTAAGTCCGCCTGTTGTCTGTTTTGAAATGATTGCAAACTTGACCACACGTGTCCTCAGCAATCTTCCACTCACATGCACAACACATAGACAAACGAGTACACTGTGTTCCAACTATGCCTTAATTGCGTTTGCATTTTTAGGATTGGAACAGCCATGTAACTAGGGGCGTGGAAACCAAATAAAAGGAGAGGGTGAGGAGAGGATTCTTTTAGAGAGTGCAGTAGTGAATTGTATCAGTCAGTTCCCGAGTTGAGTGTCTTCTCTCCTTTTTGTGTCGTGTTTAATAGATGTCCAACAGGTAAAGCTGACATCTTACCGAAAAACATATAAATTTTAACGGGGAAAAAAAAAAATGTTTCGGCCACTGCTTTTTTGGTTGAAATTTTCAGATGATCCTAAAACGCTTAAAAACTTAATTTGACCTTTGATCAGAGGTCTCAAATCCAGGTTTGGATCGTTAAAAAAACTGCCACAGTTTTGCTTCTTCCACAAGTGCTCCTGGTGTGAATAATAAATAGTATCAGTGTAATGGAGAACTGAAAAAGCTAACAGTCTTGGTGCTATGGGATTTAAGTGCTGCTTTTGATAAAGTAGATCCCCACATTTTATTAAACAGACTTAGAAGCCTGGTGGGCATCTCTGGTACAGCTTATAATTGGTTTTATTCCATCGCATACACCAATGTTGCTTTGTAAGTATGGATACGTGTTCCTCTGGAACCCATGAAATTGAATGTGGGTTCCCCAAGGTTCAATCTTAGGCCTACTACTTTTTTTCCACCGTGTCACCTGATGACATGGGGTCTATTGATACCCTTTTAAATTGTATTTCAGATATTAAGTCATGGATGGCAGAATATTTCCTGCAGCTAAACCAGGACAAAACAGAGGTTTTTATGTCCTGAAGGTCAGAGATTGAAACTTTGACCAAAACTACAAGAGTTTAAAACCTCGCAATATGTGAAGAATTTGGGCGTCATTTTTGACTCTGAGCTTACTTGTATTTCTCATATTAAAAATGTAGCCAAGATCGTTTTTTACCATCTTAAGAATATTGCCAGAGTCCGCCAGTTTCTCTTGTTGGCCAACATGAAGGTGCTGATGCATGCTTTTATTTCTTGTCCAAACTGTGGCAGGGTTTTTACTTTCTGGACCTGGATTTGACACCTTGGCCTTCTCTAAACTTTTCAATTTCCAACTGTTATATGTTAAACTTCTTTCTCTTCTCTTAGAAGGACTGGACGGCCTGATGATGTCAAAATGTGACCCGTTTCAATGCCAAAAGTCAAAAAGCTTGAGTGAATTTTGCCATTCAGCTCCTTTTGTGGAGTAAGATTGAACAAAAGGACATTCCGAAGTTTCGAGAAGGTCAAATTAAGTTGACCTGGCGAGGTTACAGTTCACTTTGGGCTCATCCTGAAATTTTGTAGCGTATCCCACCTCTGCTCTTCAACACCTTCGATTGTGTCCATAGTTTAAAAGGCCTGCTCGGTTCATTGTACTTCAACTTTATTTAATTTGTTCTCCGACAGAGGAAAAAGTAACGCCGGCTGTCTGGGTGTTGACACAAAGTCAGAATTTACACTTGCAATCGCCTCCGATTCCCAGGCAATAAAAACGCGACTTCAATCATTGTGACAAACTCGTTCATTTTGTCGAAGCATTTTGATGGCCCCCCCCGTTTAACGGCCCTAAATCTACTTCCATATTTCACTTCACACACCCCCAACCCGTATTTCACCGTCTCTGGCAGTTGTGAATAAACTTTGAATAATGAAGCGACGGCGGGCTCGATTTTCAAGCTTGTTTTTGCGTTCAATATAATGTCCAAAAAAATATCCGTCTATCTAAACTTTTTCCCCAGAAGATTGAAGTCCTACGTCCCGGTGATGCATTTCCCATCTTATTAGTCTGTGGTGGAAATATTCTGTGGCAATCTGAAGCTGGTCCTCCTGAGGTATAAATGTCACTGACAGGCCTATCTGTCTTTCAATTTCGGGCACCGCATGCCAGCAAGAATAAAAAAAATATATATATCCCATCGCACAGACTCCAGATGATACGAGACGGAGGTTGTGTCGTCGAAAAAAACTTCCATCACGGCTTTTCTTTCCCCGCATTAACAAAGATGGAGTTATCATCACACCCATCATCTGATGCCTGAGGAGGGGAAATAATAGCACACCTCCACAGACGGATTTGCAGGGTGAACCGAGAGAGGCCTTAACTGTTGATGTTGAGCTTTTCTTTTTATTATGCCTCGCTCATCGAAATGCTCTCTCGTGAGTGCTGCGTCCGCTGTCGGCAGCAGGAGACAAGAAGAATCACTTATAGCATCCGGCCGATGGGAGATGAACGAGCACGCTGCGGCAGAGTCGACTTTCTCTTGTGGTTGCATTAAGCTAATACAATCGATTGGCGTATGTGTCACATCTGAATCATCCACGTCAATTATTCATCCGTCGGATTATTTAAGATTTTAATATACATCCAGAGAGCCGCTTCATTTGGGTATTCATCCATAAATTTGCTGTAGCTCTTGTCCTCATCGGGTGAGCTGGAGCCTGACCCAGCTTTGGTGTGTGACGCGAGGTACACCTTGGACTGAACTTGCAGGGCACGTAAAGGCGAACAAGTAATTCACAATCATGTTCACAGCTACTGTATGGAATATTCAATCAAGTCCTACTAAGTGTTACGTTTCCCTTCATCTGGCCATTAGAGTGGGTCTTAAACTCTCAACCAAAACATACCTAATTAAAATTAAACAGCACTTAATAAGCTAACCACCAGAGGGTGCTGGAACTGTACAAATTGGGGGGAAAAAAGATGTGCTGCTTTTAATATCGTAATATCATCGATAAATCGTGATACTTTGTCTCCAGATGGATTATCGATACGTCTACGCAAGTATTGCGATATTTGTAGTTAATATACAGCCAATGGATAATGAAGCCGTCTCCATTGTCCATTAATTATTGAGCAATTACTTGGCAGGCCACTAGGGGGAGCGCCTCAGAGTGGCGGGGAAATGGACGGAAGTCTTCAGGCGAAGAAGGCTCATGAGGATAGTTTTTTTTAATTATTATTTATTAGGGATGTAACAATCGCAGCAATATCGTGATATCACGTTATTAAAAGTGCCACAATATATTGTCGTTGTCATGTCATATTAAAAGCAGAACATCTGTTAAAAAAGTCAGGTTGATTTTTATTTGTGCTGTTCTAGCACCCTCTGGTGGTTAGTTTTTTTTTTTTAGTGCAGTTTAATTTTCAAAAGCCATGTTTTGCCCCTTCTATGTTTAAAATCCACGCTAATGGTCAGATGAAGGGGCAATTAATATGCTTGTGAATGGAGTCAATATGTGTAGGAACTCAATTTGTGCTTGTATTAGCAAGTAAGTGCCTCAATATTAAGTAGTATTAGAGATAGTAGGTTGTTTATATGCATTGCTGTAATGTACACAAACACAATAATGTGTATTTTTTTTTTTTTTTTTTTTTTTTTTTTTTTTTACAATATTGTGACCTTTTTTGTATCGCCATCCTCCCCACAATATCATGAGAATTATCGTATCGTGACCTTCATATTGTGATATCGTATCGTGATATTTGGACATTGTTACATCCCTATTATGTATATATATATATATATATATATATATATATATATATATATATATATATATATATATATATATATATATTTTGTTTTTTATTTATTAATATTATTATTATTATTTTATGATTAGTTTTATCGTAGATTATCGTGGATTTATTACCTGAGCAATATATCGCTAATTGCGGTATCATCATATCATGAGATAATCATTATCGTGAGCTTTGTGTCGCATATCCTAACGTATCGTGAGGTAGCCAGAGGTTCCCGCCCCTCGATGATATCATGGCAATTTTAATATCACAATATTGCCGTTATCGTCACATCCCTCAACCCACAAGCGTCCGTTCTTCTTTGTTTTTTTGTGCGATCACGTGTGTTTTTCTGCCTTGAAGGACTTTGTGTCAAGAACCGCGGTGGGACAGAATTGTAACGTGTGTGATGCTTTGTTGACGTAACCAGAGCTGGCCACACACACAATACGAGCAAACCTGTTAAATGCCTGATTTTCTATTTGTGCGCAGTTTGTCACGATAAAACAACATATTTTAAGATTTGAAAACTCTTTAAGTGTGTAGTTGTGTACCATGACTTAGCTATAGAGCAAATTTTTAAAGTTAAACCGTGTCACCCATATCTATCAAGCGGTTGTGATGGTGCCGGTGAGGCGCACCTCTGTTTATCCTGCATTTATATTCGGCGCCGCGGATGGATCTTTAGCGAGCTTTAAAGCGTCGGACTCCCTTGGGGGTTATCTGTTGAACGCCACCAGCCACATGACAGCTGACTTAACGTAGATACTTTGAAGTATAGAATATATTTAATAGAATACATTTTGCCAAAACCAAGCAACAAAAAAAAAAATTATAATAATACGCAGTCTTTCTGGAAACACAAATCCCCCAAGTTGAAACCTGCTTTCTGCGCCTTTTCACAACTCCCTAAAATGAAAGCTAAAGCTCCACATGACAGAAAATATCCTGAGAAATCAGTTAGTGTGTTAACTGGGTCAGGTGCTACTTCAAAGTTGCAGTAAGATGTTGTTTTCTCCTCAACACACTCCTCCAAAGAAGATAAGTGAAGAAAACCCGGCATGTCAGTTCGGATCAGTATTTTTATTTATTTATTTTTTTTGTGTACATAGGCGAGCTTTATGACAAGAACGCGTTGTGTACATGCGTAAGCAGTAAGCAGTGAAGTGAGTGCACCTCACCATCCAAGGGGGTGGGGGTTAATTGATAGCCACGTTCATTATGAGACGTCAAGCCCGATCGTCTTGCTTACTTAATGAGTCAATCAACTTGCTCCCGAGACCACTTTTTAATGAAACTATTAATCACATCATATTACGACTGGGCATCTTTCAAGTTGCTTCAAGACTTGCGTGTGAACTCACCAGTGTCCATCCCAAATGGCAACAAATCAAAGGGATTTTGCCAGAATTTCAAAAAGAAAAAAACATTTTTCATTTTTAAATAATCAAATCACCTATTTTTCACCTAAATTGAAGAGAACCATGAGAGATTTTGGGCTATGAGCTGAAGTGACGACAGAACGACGAGTGATTTTGCTTGCTAAAAGTGAACATTTGATTACGCCTGGTTTGTATAAAACAAAAACAAACAAAAAATAATACGATCAGTACGAACTGCAACTGTCAGGCTGTTGCATTAAAGTATGTCGAGTCATTTTCGCCTATTCAATTGCTTTTGAAAAGAAGTCTGACTCGCTAACTGCTAGCCGCTAACACGAGCTGCTAGCTGCTAACACTGAGAGTAGGCACCAAATTCTACAATGTCAGCATAATTCGTTCTAACTTTTTTTTAGGTCCGTCATTTGAATATGATTATATATTCAGGATGACGCCGTGTTAGTGTTAATTTTATCATCCATTTTTAAATTTCATCTTAATTTTCGTCCAGTGTCACGCTTGTTAGTTTTTAACATCCCATTTTTTATTCAGTCCATTTTTAGTCAACTATAAATCAAGCATTTTAGTCTTTATTTTAGTCCAAGAAAACATTGTTTTATTCGTCTAGTTTTGGTCAACAAAAACTGTCAACAATTTAGTCTAGTTTTAGTCAGGACAATCATTTTACCTCTGTATATTTATTTGTCAGCATACAATGTTGAACATTTTGGATCGAAAACTATTTCACATCAAATTTTCTCTCATCTTTTTGATGGAAAAACAACTTGACACACAATTACAGTGGCTACTATGGCTACATGCTATGAGCTAGTATGTTAGCCAACAGTAGTTAGCGGTTGGATAAGCATTATTGTTGGAATTTATACTCGTTGGATTAATGTTGCATTATAACTATAATTTACTTTAAAAAAAAAAAAAAAAAGACAAAAAAACGTTCCCCGTGAATCCACCTCCTGTCACATGATAGTGTCACAGTGACAGATTAGCAAAAACAAGATTTTACAAAATCATATAATTTTCATCTCGTTTTTGTTCATGAACTAAAATATCCATAGATTTTTGTCCAGTTTATAATAAATAGAGTACAAAGTACATTTTTCGTCTCGTCTTCATTAGTCGACGAAAATGCATACTGATTTAGTCTCACCCACTTGTTGTTTATTAATGAAGGTTTTAGTCTAGTCTAGTCTAGTTTTAGACTGGTGAAAAATGTGTTGGCGAAATTATTTTTTAGTTATCGTCGACGAAAGTAACACCGCGCTGTGTTGATGTTAGTGGCAACAGTTTGAGACTGCAATGTAAACATATTGGTCTATGTAAACTTTTATTACATGTGAAATGACCCAAACTTTGGACATTCTCCGTCATTTTCCTTAATTCTGGCTCGCGCTTGCTGTGTCTGCAGTTGAGAGGCTGCCTTCTGTATGCTCTAGCATAAAAAAAATGAAAATAAAAAAACAAACAAAAAAAAACATAAAAATACGTCTTTGGGACACTGAAAACATTTCAAATAAAACGTATTTATACGTTTTTGGGAGCAAATGAGTTAAATATTGTTGGCGGTCGAAGAATTAAAGCACTTTCCTTAATTCTGGCTCGCGCTTGTTGCTACGTGAGTGGTCGGTAAGAGTCCGTGTGGAAATGTTATCACCACAAAATTCTGAAAGTACAACGAAAAAAAAATCTGCGATGCACAGCACCTACCTAATTTGTACCGTAATACATAAAATCTGAGTCACAGAAAAGAGTTCTTCAGTTAAATTTGTCATCCTGTCCTTGCTGCTGTGCTTTTAAGATACACGATCGGGTTTTACCTGAATTGTGTGAGTGACCCTGAAACCGGCGAGGCATAAAAGTGACCGGTCCCTCCGGATGAGACATCGTCCAATTAACGTGTCCGACCCAGACATCCGCTCACTGATCAACTGCCAGTTATGGAAGTATAACCGCACAATTTCACATCACAAGCAGATTCTCGATTGTCTTCCGGACTCACTCGCTGCAGCTTCTGTTCAAATTAAACTTGCAACTCATTTATTTATGATGCAACAACAGCAAAAACCTGGGCGGCATCTTGTGAGATTGTGCAAATCTCGAGAAGCGTTTCCTTGAGTTGTTGCAGTCAGCGTAGGCAGCCAGCAGCCTCCGGAGAGTCCATATGGGGGGAACGGAGGAAGCAATAACGGCAGAACTCAGCGTGAAGCGGAACAGGAGAGGCAAAAAAAAGCAGGTTGGAGGTAGGGGACGGAATTAGACGCAAGCAAAACAAAAACCATCAGGAGGAATACGATGAAGCGAGTAAATGATGAACAGTTGGGATACCGTCGACAGCGTCAATTTCAGGAACTTGACCTTTTAACAATTTGCGTACGAATAGTTTGGTCTCAGGAGTGCCGGCCCACGCATGTAGAATTTCAACCGGGTAAATAAAAGTAATCCACGGCCATAATTGAGATACAACATAATGCTAATTTGTGGCCACAAAATAGCATTTTGTGGCCACAACGTAGGCATAACGTGTGCACAAAATACTCATTTGTGGCTTTCCCATCAACAATTTGGAACATCTGGGTAAGCAAAATGAGCGCCCCTTTGCTAGAAAAAGCAATGCACAAAGTCCTCTGCCTCACAATTTCTAGAGAACGTGTGCCCGATTTGTCTAGGAATAATATTAATATTATTCATTTGTATTTTGTCTGCACATTATACCTCCTTTCTGGCTACAAATTAGCATTTTGTGAGCAAAACATTAGCATGTTTTGTAGGGCTGGGATGGATTCAAATTTCCAAAATCGATTTGATTCGATTCAGAAGGGCCCGATTCAATTCGATTCACATTGATTTTCGATTCAGTTCAGAATTTCATGCAGTACCAATTTTACTTTTATATGGAAGACATTCCCAGACTGATCAATTCTGCAAAACTAGTAGAAACTTCTTTGTTTGGATATCGTTACATCCCTAGTATACATGTGACTGAACGACAGCAGCCTGACATTTATTTGCCGATCTTTGATTAGGGGGTGGGAACCTGTGGGTACCTCACGATATGATACAATATGTGATACAAGCCTCACGATAACGATTATCTCACGATATGACGATACCGCGATTATTGATATATTGGTCAGGTAATAAATCCACAATAAAACTACTCGAGACATAAACTGAGGTTTTTTCAATGAGAAAATCGTTTCTTTTTGTATCACTGAGACACGATATTAAAATTGGCGTCTTCTTCACAGTGAGTACTTTAGTGTATTTATTTTTTTCAACAAATACAAATATCTTCTTAACGGAGACCACTTTCTGTCAACAAATGGGTGTCCGTAAACACTATTGTCAGTCAGTTACATAGTCAATTGTTTCAATTTTATAAACTGTGACACCATTTTTTTGTGAAACAGCAAAAGTGAATAAATAAAATTATTTCAATATGAAATCCAATTAAATCAATATTAATATTCCTCAGAAATCATGCGCTTCAAAAAGTGATTGGCAATTCGTAGATTATCGTGGTTTTATTACCTGACCAATATATCGATAATCACGGTATCGTCAAATCGTGAGATAATCGTTATCACGAGCCTTGTATCGCACATCGTATCGTATCGTGAGGTACTGACAGGTTCCCACCCCTACTTTGAATTTGCCTAACATTGCTGCTTCAAACCAAAATAACAGAACTTCCTGTTCAGTTTAGAAAAGAACACTTGGGACATCGTCTTTTCTTCAGATATTCTCTTTTTTGTAGATAGAAAAAAATTGTCCATGATTTGGTTGCTCATTTCTCTTTCGGCTCTGCACTGTTACCGAGTCTGTCTGCTCAATCATTGTGCACTTGCAGGAATTGGTCCGATTAATAAATGAACTGACTGGTCACTTCTGTCAATCATTACGCTTACGAACAGCAAACACTCTCAGCAGCCTACCAACCACTTACACGCCTGCTAAGTCAATAATTTTCTTCAGGGGCCAAAAAGTTGATTAAAAAAAAAAGAATTTATGAAGCTTATTTGGCCAAAAGGCGTCGTCGTCAAGTAGGCCACAGCAAAAGCTTATCAGAGCGACTCCATTGAAAACGACTTGCTTTTATGTGGACACTTAAAAGAAATGCTTATTGTTAGATTGAGCGGAAAAGTAGGCCTATTAAGAATATTTTTATGGGTCATAAAGGATTTGTTGGTTAGCCGTTATTTTTGAGTTCGTACGGCCTCATTGAATATCGCACCTTCATTTTGCATTCGTTGGAGGTCGTAAATACAGACGGGTTTTGATGACATCTGCTGACACATTCTTGTAAGGAAAAACGCAAATCAACCTCGCCACAAGACTGAGTTATGATTAATTGAAAATTATGGAAAATGATAGAAAAACAATTATTATAATAATTGAAATCACGATTATTCAAATGATTATTTGTTTTGTTTTTTTGGTACAAAACAAGACATTTAAAAATATTAAGACAAATTAAAAAAATAAAATAGAAACACTATAATTATGTAAGTTCCTTTTGGACCAAACAGAATTCATAATCATATCCATTTGTAATATTTATTTGGTACAAAACAAGAAATTGTTTACGCATTTAAAAATATTAAGATCAATTAAAAAAATAAAAATAAAATTGAAACACTATTATGTAAGTTCCTTTTGGACCAAACATAATTCATAATGATATCCATTTATAATATTTATTTATGTATTTATTTATTTATTTATTTATTTATTTAGTACAAACCAATAAAATGTTTACACACTTAAAAATTTTAAGACCAATTAAAATAAAAAAAAAATAGAAACACTATAATTATGTAAGTTCATTTTGGACCAAACAGAATTCCTAATCATATCCATATATAATAATATTTATTTATTTATTTATTTGGTACAAAACAAGAAAATGTTTACGCATGAAAAAATATTAAGACCAATTTCCATCCATCCATCCATTTTCTTGACCGCTTATTCCTCACAAGGGTCGCGGGGGCTGCTGGCGCCTATCTCAGCTGGCTCTGGGCAGTAGGCGGGGGACACCCTGGACTGGTTGCCAACCAATCGCAGGGCACACGGAGACGAACAACCACCACACTCACACGCACACGCACACCTAGGGACAATTCGGAGCGCCCAATTAACCTGCCATGCATGTCTTTGGAATGTGGGAGGAGACCCGAGTACCCGGAGAAGACCCACGCGGGCACGGGGAGAACATGCAAACTCCACCCAGGAAGGTCCGAGCCTGGACTCGAACCGGAGACCTCAGAACTGGGAAGCGGACGTGCTAACCACTCGACTACCGTGCCGCCCTAAGACCAATTTAAAAAAACAAAATAGAAACACTATAATTATGTAAGCTCCTTTTGGACCAAACATAATTTATAATCATATATTTATTTATGTATGCAAAAACTTGAGGTTGGTGTGCAGCAGGACGATTTTTTTTGCTACAAAACAAGAAAATGTTTAAATAAAAAAAAAAAAAAATTAAGACAAATAAAATTATTTGAAACACTAATTATGCAAGTTCCTCTTGGATGAAACAAAATTAATTAAATTAGTTATTTTTAAATTTAAAAAGGTGCAAATGTATAAATTTAAACAACTAAAAAATTAGTACTAATAATCTTTTTTTTCCCCATCATGCTGATTTTGTAATTGTGGAGTGTAATAGTTGAAATTGAAATTGAATGATGGATGAATTGCACATCCCAAGCTGTGACAGTCAAAGACTTGCATGCTGGCTGCTTTCAACCACAAACCAAAAACTTCTGATGAACTTGTTGGCAGAACTCGTGCTTTGAAATGTCAGAAAGTGAATCCCAGGCCCCACCACCGAATGTCATTTCAAACAACATGAAGTGAATTCCACTCACGCAAGAAGGACGGACGGACGGACCTCACGGCAGCTTTCGCACTCGGGCGGGTGCATGTAACGGGACGCGGGCCAAAACAATCTTGGCGAGGGGCTATCCTTCTCTGTCACGCGTTGTGACGGGACAAAATAGCCTTCCTTGCGAGGGACTAAGCAAGCCAAACACATTTTCGCACTCCCCGAGGCTCATTTTGATGAAGTGGCTCAACGCGGAGGGAGGTCACCATCCCTTCCACTTCTCCCAATCAGCTCAAACTAACTATGTGGGGCTGAAAAGGTGAAGACCAAAAACAGCTGAAAATGACTTTTGTTTAAAACGGACACTTGTGTAAAAGTGGCTCTGAATCATACGTAGTGACTAAACACACACTGAGGCAGCTTATGTAAACACTTTGTTTTAAGACGCGATCGTCTAGGATGTGCTTTGGCAGCCGATTTGAAGTGCATATTTAGGACTTTGCCACAAAAATAACAAATTACAAAACGAGAGTCGCCTAATTCCACAAGGAGAATTATTTCAAGTCGGCTTCAGGATGACAAACTTGGAGGAAAATCAGGGCCGTGTCAGGAACAGATTTTGGGGGGTAATAACGTAACATAAAGCAACAAGCCACGTGCAAGAATAACTTTCACTGAAATGAACTTTCGGTAAATAAAAATTGATCAATCGTGCCAGCAGCTCCTCCTGTTTTCTCCTCTCGCTAGCTAATACAGCGATTGCATATTAGGAGTGTGATGATATATCGATATTGTGATACTTTGTCTCCCGATAGATTATCAATAACCGCCTAAGCAAGTTAACTCATTTGCTCTCAATAACGTGTAAATACGGGTTTTTTTCAGGTTTTAAGTGTCCCAAAGACATTCTATTGCATATGATATTCAAATTCAACCTAAACTGACGCCAAAGTTCACGCGGTCATCGCAAAATTCTTAACAAAGCTTTCTGAAGTCTTCCCAAGTTAATTACGCAACACCTGGCGAGATCTATTATCTTCTAGCATTTGAAAATAGCTTTCAGGATAATAAATATCACCGGGCTGTAAATTGCAATGTTTTACCTCTAATTTGTGTTAAAAGTGGAAAACAAAATGCATTGTGATAAGTCGGCAAGCATGTGTTACTGTTTTGTTTCCCCCCCCTAACCAAATTAGATTTTCTTTAGCACAAATCCAGCCTATAAAGTTTCTGGTATATGATATGAACCATCTAATCCATCTAATCGCAAAATTAAAAACTGGGACTCAAACATACAATAAATTCTCACCAGGAACTATTTATCAAATGTAACCGTTCGTCAAACTGGTTGCGGTTGTGGTCTTACTTTAGCTAATGCTAAATGTGATCTTAGTTGACCGTTCAAGAGCATTAAACAAAGCGATGCGCTCTCTCTCTCTCTCTCTCTCTCTCTCTCTCTCTCTCTCTCTCTCTCTCTCTCTCTCTCTCTCTCTCTCTCTCTCTCTCTTATTGAAAGCTAGCTGTGTTGTAAACTCACTTTGCGTTGGGTCTGACCAGCAAACGTAGCATTACGCTAGTAGGACTACATTTCCCATGAGTCTTAGACATGGAAGCAGGAAGTAGTGATAGTTTTGGTATGATGAACACATGCTAGCGATTAGCACAAACGTGAATGTGAAAATAATATAGGAAGTTGAATTTAACGGTGAAATTAGTTTATAGTGTGACTCGCCATGACAAGTGTGTGATTGACATGCGCATGGCCCAAACAATTGGCTGAAAGAAAAAAAATAAAAATAAATAAGCCGGGACGGGAGCTGCGTAAAAGTGTGACGAAACAATGAGGTCAAAACGGGACTGTCACAGTTAAAACGGGATGTTTCGTCACCCTCGTCTGATCTCCTCAAAAACTTCAGTAGGTATAACTTTTGTGATTCGTATCAGAGAGTGAATAAAATAAACATTTCATTTCCCAGATGATTATGAACTTGACACTGTAGCACACGTCGCCAGCGTTTTCTTTAGTTTGTGTGTGTGTGTGTGTGTGTGGGGGGGGGGGGGGGGGGGGGGGGGGGACCTGTTTTGAGCTGCGAGGTCGGATGGACTCGCAGGCAAAGTGATTAGCATCCGTCACCGTCTGCTCCTCCCAGACTGCAGGGGCAACCATGACAGATGAATTGAGCACAAGCGGGAGGACTGAAATGGCAAAAAGCCGGGCAGCAAAAAAAAGCAGGCTGGGAGGCGGCAGCGCGTCGAGCCCAGTCGAATGAAAAACACATGAAACCATTTTTTTTTTTAAAGGTCAGCGGGAAAATGTACTTTGGGAAAAGGTCTTACTAGCCGTTGAGTGTGTTAAAACTTACGAATGAACTGCCCGTGCTGGTAAAAAAAATAAATAAAATAAAAATAAATGAACATACGAACAGGTGACAACCTCAAAATCACTTGTCGCAAAAATACGATATACCGTATTTTCCGCACTATAAGGCGCACCGCATTACAAGGCGCACCTTCAATGAATGACATATTGTAAAACTTTTTCCATATATAAGGCGCTACAGTAGAGGCTGGGGTTACATTATGCATCCATTAGATGGTGCTGCGCTAAAGGGAATGTCAACAAAACAGTCAGATAGGTCAGTCAAACTTTATTAATAGATTACAAACCAGCTTTCTGACAACTCCATTCACTACCAAAATGAATAAACAGCTGTTTTATTATTTTCTCTGAGGTAAAGTATTAGTATTAGCTAGCGATCCAAGGTGGCGGGATCTTATGCGCATGCGAGCCACCGATCGTGCAGGGTCACCGATAGCGTCTTGAAAGCGAGACCTGTTGCAGCTCAATATTGATCCATATATAAGGCGCACTGGATTATAAGGCGCATGATCAGCTTTTGAAAAAATTGAAGGCTTTTAGGTGCGCCTTATAGTGCGGAAAATACGGTGTGTACACACATATATATATATATATATATATATATATATATATATATATATATATATATATATATATATATATATCGTACCGCATCATGTGATGCAAATACAGCTACATTTGAAAACATCATCTGCAGTTTGCTGGCCCTGAGCTGAGGCGTTCGGAGCCATCAAACTAATTAAAGTTGCAACGTACACACTTCAAATGACGAACCGTAACATTTCAAGCCAATAAGGACGAGGATACGCTTCATCATAAATGAAAAATAATTCCCAGCAGTTCATCATCACACGCAGTCATCTGCAGTCTCGAGCTGACAAGACTGGCTCCCTTTGAATGACTAATAAAGTCAAAGAGCCATCGAAAGCAGTCGGTTAGCAGCCACAATGGGACTCCTTGAGTTGGACGGGGAACATGTTGGACAAGGTTGAAACAGTAATTTACTTTGAAGAGATCTTGTAAAGATGTCAGGGCAAAAAAACACTGACCTGAATCTGTGATCGTCTTGTAAAAAAGTTACAGTAACAAACCTGTACGACGAACATCTTTTTTTGGGTCAAACAAGAGAACATCAATGCGATACATAAATGCTAACGTGTGAAATATGAAGTCTGACTTTTGTGGGACCCAAATACTGGCTAGCATGTTTTTGAAGATGGATCATTCTGAGTCTTTACAACCTTTACAATTGAATGATTTTTACTAGTGTTGTTCCGATAACGATACTGGTATCGGCAGAGGCTCCGATACTGCATTAAAACAGTGGTATCGGTATCGGTGAGTACTTACAAGTAACATGCCGATACCATTATTTCCGACACTAACATAGGAGTTTGGATGCAGCATCTTGTGTTTTGCTCGTGCACGACATTCACTGATATGTGACATGCTCACTGCATGCCGATCCAAGTTGTCCTATTGGCCCTTGAATGCTCTGAACCAATAGCAGGACAGCTTTTTCATGTTGAGGGAAAAAAAAAAACGTAGGTATCGGTATGGTATAGTATCGGCCGATACTGCAATACTGACTTTGTATCGATAATGTCCATATTTGGATCGACCCGCCCACCTCTACCACAAAACAACAAAAAAGTGAGAGGTCATTCCTGTTCGGAAGTGCAACTGTTGTTTGCGACCATTCCCGGAGATCTTGGTTGAAAATCAACTAAGCGGGTAAATGTAATCAAGAGCTTTGTTAAATACACAAAAGCGACGATCCACAGCGAAGGTATTATGCATGCAAAGCTCCTAAAACACAACGTGAGTGGCCGATTGCTGAGTGAGCGCCTGATTTCTGACGGCGCTCTTTTTGCTGCTTTTCTCAGCCTGTCCTTGACAATTGATTGAGCCAGCCAGCATCAAGATTCTCATGACAAGTTAAACAATTTGCCCGGCAGCTCACAAATATTCATTATCTCCAGTTAGGCCAGACTTGGGTGGGCGTTTCGCTTATTAGAAGCGTTTGTGGTGTTTTGACGTAAATCAGGATTAGACTGAGGCAAGGCAAGCCAGGCGGTAGTCAGACGCCCTCTAATCTTGCCGTTTTTAATTTTCCGGCAAGTAACAGATGCAAAAATCTTTGCTGATTAAAAGCGCTTTCATGTTGCCGCTCAGCGCGTGCTGTTGGCTTCACTGAGCTGACATCAAACCGCTTAAAGATGGAACACTGGAGCCCGCTGCCACGGAGCTTTGGGTGACAGTGAAGAAATAAATGGCGAAGGCCGAATCCTTGTGACGATGTTATCAGTCACCGTGCGATCTTGTTGATGGATGGATGAAGCCTTTTGCAGAAAGTCAAGAAAAAAGCCGACAACAGAAAAAACGTGAACACTTATCTGACTTAAGGAATCCGTCGAGATGTCAGCCGGATAATCGGGTTTACGGCTGCATGAACACGGCATATAGCGGAAAATCTCTAAAACACAAGCAGCAAAAGAACAACATTCTAACGTGCAAAAAGAACAACATGCTAACGTGCAAAAAGAACAACATGCTAACGTGCAAAAACAAGATGCTAGCTTGCAAAAGAACAACATGCTAACATGCAAAAGCACAACATGCTAACGTGCAAAAGAACAACATGCTAACGTGCAAAAGAACAACATGCTAATATGCAAAAGAACAACATGCGAACGTGCAAAAGAACAACATGCTAATATGCAAAAAGAACAACATGCTAACGTGCAAAAGAACAACATGCTAATATGCAAAAGAACAACATGCTAACGTGCAAAAGAACAACATGCTAATATGCAAAAAGAACAACATGCTAACGTGCAAAAGAACAACATGCTAATATGCAAAAGAACAACATGCTAACGTGCAAAAGAACAACATGCTAACGTGCAAAAGAACAACATGCTAATGTGCAAAAGAACAACATGCTAGTATGCAAAAGAACAACATGCTAACGTGCAAAAGAACAACATGCTAACGTGCAAAAGAACAACATGCTAATGTGCAAAAGAACAACATGCTAACGTGCAAAAAGAACAACATGCTAACATGCAAAAGAACAACATGCTAGCATGCAAAAAGAACAACATGATAACGTGCGAAAGAACAACATGCTAGTATGCAAAAAGAACAACATGCTAGTATGCAAAAAGAACAACATGCTAATGTGTTGCGTGGTGGTGGCAGCATTACGCTTGGGTGTCAACATTTCAATGCTGTTGTGGCTGTAGCCGAGACGGAGTGAATTATGAACAGTTCAAAAGAGTGAAAAACCTTCAGGCCTCGGGGAGCAAATAGAAAATGGCAGGAAAAGCCTACTAGAACAGCTGATGTTTATTTTGGCTGAATGAGACACACTTGAAATGATGGAAGGTGTGTTTGTAAAATGGGTTTGAACGAGATTGGTTCATTTTGACAACAGTCACATCCCCAATTATAGGAGGGTGTGCACATTTTTGCAACCAAATCTCGGTTTATTTTTACTCGCAATTTTTTTTTTTTTTGAGTTGAGCAGAAATTATTCATCCTGGTGTCATTTTTTTTTAATGGAATTGCAACAGGGGTATGCAGACTTATTATATCCACCAGTCTGTGACACATACACGTCCACAAATGTGTTTTTTTTTTTTGTTTGTTTTGTTTTTTTAAGAAAAAAGAAAAACACTGTCAGTCTAAGCCAGGGATGTCACTATCAATTCTTTTTCAAATTGATTATTCTATCAATTATTTTGAGTAAACAAATAATCGTAAAGCCACCCCCCCCCCTTTTTTTTCATGAATGTTGCCTTATTTATTTATTTATTTATTTATTCATTTATTGTTAATCCACTAAGGTTGAACGCAAGTTGATTTGAGTGGATATGACTACTCATTAATTGTCGTACGTAGGCATTATTTTTAAACACCATCAAAATTAGCCTATGCTAAACGGTTAGCAATCGCGGCTAGCATTAGCGCATTAGCGATTAAGGTAAATAAACTGTAACCACCATTTAGCTCACACAAACATTATCAACGTGAGTTGAATTGAGTGGATACAACCTAAACAAACAGCAATAAAAAAAATAAAAAATAAAAACGCAGAGCGATAATTGTTCTAAAATTAGTATATATGCTTATGTCCATCGTGAAATAATACAAGTGGAATCGTGCCAAGATTGTCAAGTTCTTCACATGACATTTGTCACAAACACACACACAAAGAATGTTTTTGTTTCTTGCAGGGAGAGACTGCTACGGATTAACGTCATTTCCATTCATTTCAATGACCAAAGACTATTTGGGATATGAATAGGCTATACAAGTGAAGGGACGGAACAAATGCAGCTCGTATCTCACGTCACTGTACTGTACTGTAAAGCAATAGATTTGAGTCCAGAACCTCTCAGCTGCGAGCCAACCGTTTCAGTAACCATTTCAACACTGTGTCAGCAGCAAACCCATCCCAGACCCTAAAACCGAACCGGGATCATCTCAAATGTAGAAAGGATGGGTGTACTTCGGTTGAAAAATGACACTGAATGCTTCGACGTCGCACTCGCGTGCCGATCTGCTGTTTTTGTTTTGTTTTTTTGGAATCGCACACACTCGCTCGACTCGCACACAATCGGAGAGAAACTATAATAACGAAGCCGTTATACAGTGCAGAGACAAAAACAAAAAGCCGCTCGTCCACCTTTACCGGACTTGCGCAACAAAGTTTCCGTCACCGCTTGAGCTTCTCAGCAACAAACGTGCACAGCAAGCTGTGCAACAGCAACGACAATAACAATCAACTTGCAACTTTTTCCATCGTTTTTTGCCACAACAAGACGCTCTGACTGGAATTGAACCCGGTCGGGGTTCGTCTGGTTTTACTTACGGGTCGCGCGTCCGATCGAGTATCCCCAGCGGCAGCGGTCAACAAAAACCCCAAACGAGCCTCTCCGCTCCGGTCCGGTCCGGTCCGGTGTCTCCCGCCCCTGCTCGCCGGGCACATCCAACCAACAGTGTCACTACTCACTCTCCTCCTCCTCCTCCTCTTCTTTTTCCTCTTCTTTCTCCTCCCTCTTCCTCCTCCTCCGAGCAGGGATCGTGACGTCACTGAGGCGCTCACGCAGCCTCCAGGCGCGGAGCAACTTGAATAATAACGTACACGCATGCGCCAACCTGCTGCTTTTGGGTCGCGATATCTTCGCTTGCAACCAAGATTATTTTAGTTAACTTAAAAAAGTAAATAAATAAAAGTAAAAAAAAAAAATAAAATAAATTGTTATAAAAACAAAAATAAAATAAAAACAAAAAAACTGCTTTTTAAAAAAAACGAAAACTAACTGAAACGACATTAAAGTTAACAAAACTAACTAGAATTATAGCAAAATTTGGTGATTAATTTAATACATGAGGCATTCTGGGTTGATTTTTTTATTGCGATGATTTTAAGTAGATTTATTTTGATATTAACAGGAATAGGGACGTTTGAAGGTGTGTCACGCAGAAGTGACGTCATCCAGCAGCAGCCAATAGAAAAGTACCCTCAGATGACGTCCCGTGTCTTTTAAATATTGCCCACAAGTAATAAATATTAAGAAAAATAAAATACTAACACTAAAACTAACTAAAACTCTGTAGCACATTTGCACTTTTACTATAGAAATAATCCAATTTCTATTTATGATTTGGACAACGGACACACCAGAACAACAAAACACACGTCAGTCGCATGTGCCACTTCTTTTTGCTTACATGAAAAATGAGTGGGTTCGGAATCCTACCCTGATGTACACCTTTGAAAATTAAAAATGAAATATTGATCAAGTAAAAAATAAATAAAAATCGATACAAAAATAATAAATATTTTGTTATATAATATTTAAATAAAAAATAAATACTTAATAAATTAAATTAAATAAATACTTAATAATTAATAAATAATTAAATAAACTTATAATAATAAACATATCTCATATTCATTGCTCTTATAACTGAGGCAGACATGCTCACCAGATATTATTTATAAATGAAATATCCTGATGTATCAATATTTTTCCAATGCACGACGATTTGAGCCACCAATGCTCCGAAATCTGCTTCTTGAAATTGAAGAAAAATCAACATGAAAGCTTCCCTGCAGTGCATCTCCAAGTGCCAACATGGTTGGAGCTGTCCCTTTCAGACATGTAGGGGAAGTAGCATTAAATACAGCTGAGTCTCTGTCGCGTAGCGCTTCGCCGCCAACAAAAGCCGAGCCTGAGCGGAATTAACCCATTTTTCCACATGGCTCATCCCTTCTCCAAGGAAGCGATAGCGACTGCATGAGAGCCCACAAAAAGACTTGTCATAACACTGCTTCGAACCAGGAAGTGATTCCGTCCGCATGACTTTGCGCACCTTTCCTTGGTTTAACCTCCAGGTGAACCAAAAGGCTTAATGGACAATGAATCGGACGGTGCACTCACAAATAATCGGCAGCTAAATTGAAAATGTGGGTCAACCTCTCAATGTGTGAGTATTTCACCAAGCTTATCTCTTAAAACAGTTCAACAAATTTCAGTTCAGGTTTAACATTCACCCACAATTTGCTCGCAAGTGGACATGACTGTATTTTTTTTGTTGACCAACAGCTATACCAATTTGTTTGGTTTTTTTTGTGGGTTTTTTTTTGGTTCATATACTACGCCGTAGGCAGTATCTTATTTTGAAATAGCTTGGTCAGAACCACCAAAAAGCCCAAAACGGGTCACAATACTACGGGCTACATACATATAAATACGCATTTATATACGTAGAAACATATTTGCAGGTATGTAAGTAAGTAAAAATGTTTTTTTTTTGTTTTTTTTACATTTTTACATTTGGCCTAAATTATACCAATGTAAACAAGCATCAAGCAACCATTGTTTATTCATTATTTATTTATTTATTTATTTATTTAGTATTATTTATTATTATGTCTACAGTGCATGATTTGCACTCTACATTTGTTTCCCATAATGCACTGGGTATGTGCATGCACAATCAATATCATATGGCATTATGGGGGGGGAATGCATGTAGCCTACAAGTACTGTATATTCAAATGTACTTGCAAAAAAACATTTTATTTGTAAGTACGTTTAAACATAAACATACCAGTCCAAAAATGGTTAACTCCATATTGGCAGTTCCACACTTTTGTACATATTAATAAAAGTAAACTTGAAAAATGTTGTAGTTTAGTTTTATCGATCCAGTTATCTGAAATGTCTTAACAAAAATGATTGCAGTCCCAAAAGTTTATGATTCATTTTTTTTTTCCTTTTTATTAATAACACGTGTGCAACTGACAGACCAAAGTGGTTCGATATAGAGTATTTTTACTTGTTTAGCTCTTCAAATCATTTTAAATTTGCATGCTTTTAACATCCATCCAAAAAAAATCTCAACAACCTCAAAAACTCATCACAGTAAAAAACTTTAGTGGGTGCTATTCAGAAAGAGAAACACATACAACAAGTTGTTAAGTGACATTTTGCAATATTGCGTGTCTTGAACTATATCGACGTGATGTGCTCAGCACTATTTAATGATTGTATTTCAAAGAGCAAGATAATCATTTCAAATATCCACGTGGGCATGCCGGCCGGCCGGCCGGCCGGGCCTTCTCTGTAGGAAGCTGGCAGATTGTCAAGTTGACTTTCTCGGACTTGCGGTTTGCCAAAGCTGCATTATTATCGTGATGACCCCAATGCTGTCACCACGCTGGCCAACTTCAGAAAGAATTCTGATGATGTTGCGCTTTTCACTGTGTTGTTGACTCGGCTCGTGCGCTAACCCTCCAGAAAGTATTGGGACAGTAAGGCCAGTTCCTTTCTATTGTCCTAGAAGATAAATGCCCTTTGCTTTTGAGCCAACTTATTTTTCATGAGAGCAAAAGTTTTACAGTACGGTGCCTGTTGTCACATGGATACGTTGTCGCACGTTTCTTTCATTTTCGGGGTAGTTGTCACGTGACATAGCAAAGAATTGACCGATGAAAAATGCATCCCTGGCAAATTGTTTAAGTAGGGGGATGGGTTGGTTGTCACATGGGTAAGTTGTCACACGTCTCTTTCATTTTGGGGTTGGTTGTCATGTCACGTAGCAAAGAATGAACCAATGAAAAATGCATCCCCAGCAAATTGGTTAAGTAGTGGGACAGGTTGGTTGTCGCATGGGTAAGTTGTCACATGCCTTTTTCATTTTGGGGTTAATTGTCACGTGACATAGCAAAGAGTGGACCAATGAAAAATGCATCACCTACAAATTGGTTAAGTCGGGGGACGGGCTTGTTGTCACATGGGTAAGTTGTCACACGTCTCTTTCATTTTGGGGTTAATTGTCAAGTGACATAGCAAAGAATGGACCAATGAAAAATGCATCCCTGGAAAATTGGTTAAGTACGGTGATGGGCTTGTTGTCACATGGTCTTGTTGTCACACATGCCTTTCATTTTGGGGGTTAGTTGTCACATGACAAAGCAAAGAATGGACCAATGAAAAATGCATCCCCGGCAAATTGGTTAAGTAGTGGGACGGGCTGGTTGTCACATGGGTAAGTTGTCACATGTCTCTTTCGTTTTGGGCTTAATTGTCACGTGACATGGCAAAGAATGGACCAATAAAAGATGCATCCCAGGCAAATTGGTTAAAGGGGGGGGGGGGGGGGGGGTGGATAGGGGCTTGTTGTCACATGGGTACGTTGTCACATTGTAGCTCTTGTCTTCACCAGAGGGCACATCTAAAAAAGTAAATACAAGTTTTCTTCCTTTACATGGCCAGTGTTTGTGTTCTGACAGCAATATATCACAACGATAGTTTCTGATGTGTTTTCTGACCATAATGTGCATCGGAGTAGGCAATTTATGACAATCGAAAAAGAGGTCATTCAAGCATGCGCTTACATAAGCCGTCAGCTGGAAAACAGCATTTCCATCTCAGGTCACACATGAATCCATATTCACTTATTTTAAAAGCAGAGAGGGATGTAGTGTTGACTGTAATTTAAAAAAAACGTCAAAACTGTCAATCTGTAGGTTTCATCCCCCAAATAAGGCAACAAGACGTTACACAGACGTGTGATGTTTTATGTAAACAACTTACTCTAAAATATATTTTCTATTTCATACACCGCAAAACAAGGCAGCTTACAGTACAGACAAAACAGAAGCATAAATTAAGGGAATGAAGGGAGGCTGATGTTGCTCAAGTGGTGTTTCCATGTGGGAAAAAAAAAACAAAACAGGAGACGCATTTTACATCCGTGAGTGCCTTCGACTGCAGTAAATGAGCTCAGTTATTATTTCACTCGCTCAATAAAACAGCCGCAGTCACAATCTATTTTAGGCGAGACAAACACTTCTGCAGTTGGTTTTAACATGTCGAGTGTCATCAAGTATTTGTTTTTAAGAAAAATCTCAAATGAATGAAGAGTTCGTCAAATGTTCCTTCGATCTTTTAAATCAGTTTGGTTGGCATTTTTCCCTTTTAATTTGACAAAAGGTTTATGTACTTTTTTTCTGAAGACCTCCAATGAGTTGATGAGTTAATACGGAATCATAATCAGGGATGGAAAGCGAAAACAGAAAAACACATTTTTCGGAACTCTTGGCAGCAATTGGATTCCTATGAATCGTTTGTTGTTTGTCTGACGAGTCCACATATTCATTCCTGAGATGGCAACACAACAGTCCCTTTATTATCTTTCATTTTTTTATCTCATCTTTTATTTTTTCATTTTTTTCTTCTAATTATTATCTTTATCATCGCCTCACTCTCCAAATATCAACTCACACTTAAGACAAGTCTTACTTTACTTCCTTATCTTGAATCAATTAGTCTTGTCTGGGGAGTATAACAGATTTTTTTCCAAAGTAATTTTTTCCAACAGATAGTAATTTGTATTGTTGTTGTATTACATCATTTAATATTTTCACATGTAAAATAAGTGTTTTGTAAGTAAATGGAGAACATTTTAGATTGGGATTCATATTGTTATGTGGATATCAAATTATTGTCCATCACATAGCACCATGCAGAAACATCTTTTGCATTATCACATTATATATATATTTTTTTATACATTTTGCAATTTTAATTACATTCATGATTTTTTTATATTGCTATAAAAAAAATGAAACCTACCAAAAGAAAGATTAGAGTCTCTTCTTTCATCAAGACAAAAAAAAAGTGTATTTGTATTGTTTCCTTTTTGCAGCAATTAGCATTCAAATGTAGCTAAATTTCATCAATATTCACATTCCTGGTGAAAAATACTAACAAAAAGAGCTTGTTGCAACATATTCTGCTGCCACCTGCTGGCCGTTTTCTTTTTTAACTCTTTTACTGCCACATTATAAAAAAAAAGAAAAAGAAAAAAAAAAGAAAACTTTAATATGACAAAGGCTTTGATCATTTACATCATCCTTGAAAACATTCTGTTTTATCAAATTTCAGACACATTGAGACCATTGAAAAGAGGCAATGCTGCCATGTGCTGGCTATAGATAGTGAGGGTTTTTGATTCCACAACTCATTGACAAGGCAGCGCGTGCTGCACTTAGACGGTGAACTGCCCATTGATTAAAAAAAAAAAAAAAAAAAGTAGTTGACATCATTTAATGTTTATGGAGGCATACATTGTGATTTTACTAATTGTTATTACACGTTTTTGGCGGTCAAAGAGTTAAATAAATACTTTTTTAAATATCTGCTTTAAGCCACCTCTTCATGTCAGAAGCTGCATCAAAGCTTTCTGTATACTTTTGCATTAAAAAAACATTAATAAATGGAGTGAAGGACAAAATATTAACAGATAAACACTTCAGAAATAACACATCAACATGCATGCATCCGTATTGAACACCAGCACAAGCTTGCTTGGAGACGGAAACGAATATGGGGACATTTTGATGCATATTCCGTTTGTAGGAGGTGCTCTAATGAGCTTACATCAGGCCACGTTGGAGTTTTTATCCACAGGTTATTGGAATTCTCAAGGCTTGTGATGTGCCGCCGCGGTAATTGGATTTAAAATCCATGCAGCCGCATTACGAGAGAGAGCTTGCGGGATTGAGCCGTCGCCACGTTACGCAATGATTGCAGGGGGTCAATGACGACCACTCGCCTTTTCTTTTCGGCAGACAATGACGAAGTTTAAACGTGGGGTCAAAACCAAAGCAAAGACACTTCTATATTTGGCTCGTGCCTTTGTAAAACGGCGACAGTATGCGACTTGTGAATATAAATGGGAATTTCTGCCACCAAAAAAATCGATGGAAGCGACAATCGCCGCTGCTGTACTTTGGGTTCAAGCAGCAGGAGCGAAGCTTGGTGAAGTGGCAGGATACTAATAGCTTCACTGGGTGGAAAATAATGCCCTTGTGAGGAAGCCATGAATAGAGAGCACTAACACAGCAGCAGCCGGCAAAATAGGAGCACGGAAGGGGAAGAGAAATACGTCTCTGACACAATGTGCCAGCAGGCTGCTTGGAGTTGCTGTCAGTCCTTTCTTGCTGCGTAAATGCTGCATCGTTGTTATTTCTCTTGTTTTTTTTTGCCATGTCTTCCTGTCGCAAAACATCTTTATTTGGATGTTTCGCCTCTTGTTTCCCAACAGACATCTTTTTGAGGCCGTAGGAGAAAAAGGAAGTACGCGGGAGCTGTCAAAGCTCAGGGATGCTGGGGCTGCGCGCTCATCTTTATGAGTCATAAATAACCTTCTTTGCGCATCTGTTTTTTGTCATAGTTGAAAACGGGAAATATATTACTGCAAAGTCAGACTTCATGTTCTACAGTAAATTTGCGGTTCACTATTTGCAAATATGTGTTGTTTGTTTAACTTAGCCTTTGTTATTTGCTGAAATTTGTTTTTTGTGCTCGTTTGATGAGAATGTATGATGACTGCGCCAAAGCTCTGTAAGGATTGGAATTGGTGTCAAGGAAGTCTGTTGATGTGATACTGCGCATCTCGACTGAAGAGACAAACTTGCATGAGGAGCTAGTATGTGAGAGCAAAATGCCTTTTTTTATGCTCTGTGGGAATTTTGAAAATTGTTCTCAAGGTGAACTTGATTGAGCTGAAGTTGAACATTTTGAATGTTGAATCGGAATGAATTGTTGAATGTCATTGGAAATGAATTTTGTGTAAAAAAACGTAGAGTTATGTAGCTTGTGGAAAGGTTTTGCACTGGTTACATATGTCAGATTAAATGACAAGGTGAATTACAACATTTTGAATTTTGAGTAGGAATGATAGGAGCCTGAGTCATACCCTCAAAAGGAGTGGGGGATTTTGTTGGTTTAAAAAAAAAAAAAAAAGTGCAAAATTTAAGTGAAAAAATGTGGAATTTTTGCTTTGTAGGAATTGGGGGAATGTTGAAAATTGATGAATATTTAAAATTTCAAATGGAAGCAAATTGTTGAAAGACTAATTGGAAATTAGTGGGGATTTTTGGGGTGAAAAATGCTGAATTGTTGGAAAACCGTGAATATTTGGAATAAGAAAAAGCCTGAATTTTTGGAACATGTCGAAGTTGGAAAAGTTTTAATCGGTCAAGAAATTTAGAAGTATTTAAAGGACGAAAAACAACGGCAGAAGATAAAGTACAATGTGGATATTTGGGGTGAAAAATGTTGAATTGTTGGAAAACACTGAATGCTTGGAATGAAAACAATAATAGCCCACAAAGTGTGAACTTATGGAACATATTAAACTTGGAATGGTTTGAATCGGTAATGAAATGCAGAAGTAGTTAAAGGACAATAAACGGCTTTACAGCATTCTACAAATTTTCGTAAGATCTTCGAAACATATTAAGAGGGAAAGAATAATATGCTTGAATGTTTTCTTTATTCGCAACCAGAGCTTCTTGTATAACTTATTGACATTTTTGTGTATGTGTGCATCTGTATTCTTTTTTTTTTTGTGCTGGAACAAAACAACACAAGTATACTGCATCAACAGTAGAAGAGACGAGAATAACTTGACAAAGGAGTGTGATATTATCTCGATGTGGGCTGGGAAGGCAAAGGTAACACCCTGTGAAGAAGTGGGAGCAAATAGGACTGGACAGGACAGGAGCAGCGAGCGATGCACTGCCAACCAACCCTGTGAAGAATTTCAGCACAAATTAGAGGAGATCAAGTGGTCACAAGGGGCCGTGTCTCGTTAGCATGAGCTACTTGCTAACATTTTGAATTCAGGCTTGCATTTCTAATTTCTGTATTTAGACACGACTCATTAAAAAAATGCTTCTGAGACAAGAGTTTTCAATGTATTAGACAAAGTAATTACACTGGCTTATTGTATTAGACGGCCTCATCAAACAAGCTTTTGTTTGAAGACACCAGCATTGTTTCACTGCCCTGCATTTCAATAAATGAAATCAAGACCGATCGATGTCTTTCAGTTCCACTTTTTCAATTAAATCCGCTTGTCACTCAGTCCCTCATATTGTTACAGAGTCTTAGTTTTATGACGTTCTATTTCTACACTGGCAAATTCATTTACAAGTCGGGAACGTGCTGTCGCCAGCAAATACAAAATCAGACGAAAAGCCATAATTACAATACAGTCAATATTTGAATGAAATCACTTCCTGTTTATAAATGGGCAACAAAGTATGTTTTTGTTTGCTTGTAACCTCATATACTTTAGTTACCGTCATAAACCGAGGGGTCCCCTGTGCTGTGTTTGCTTTGGAAAAGTGGATACAAGTGACTTGTAATCTTTAGTAGCCGTCTGTGGGATTGGTGATTTATTGAAACGTTAAGCAAGGACCTTCAAATGTGTATTCCCCCTGTAAACGTGTCTCGGACGCAAATCCACAGGACAGATCCAAATGAATGTGTTGAATATTAGATTTGAAAAGTGTTATTATGGCTGGGTGTCCAAGGGCCTGGTGCAGAACGCCCATCGCTTTTATTTTTAGTGACCTGTAAAGCTCATTGGCAATTATGTTCTTGTTATCAGAGTCCTGCAGGCATGTGGACTGCCCTTGCTAATGAAAGCGATTCTCCTTATAAGACACAGTCGTAATCCCGCCGAGTGCCCAAATTCGATTCAAAATCTTCACGTGTAATTTGGGACATGTCTGACCCCGGGTTTTCACCGGATGCGGTTGAGGTGCGGTTGCGGTGCGGTGCGTCTTGACTGCGTGCTCCGGACGGGTCAATTTTTTTGTCAATCCACACCGGCTCCGCACAGCTGCGGTTCGGCAGCTCCGTCGCCGCCCACTTCCCAACGTGTCTCGCGGAACCGCGCGCGCGCGATCATGTGGCATTTCACAACGAGAGGTGGACTTCTTTTGATTTAACCTTTTCTTCTTCTTCTGCTATGAGATTCCATGCAGCATCCTTTTTTTGGTTGTCCTTGTAAAGTATATTAATAACGAGAGTCGGGTCAGTGCGGGTCCACTCTTTATTTCTGTCTTCCGCGTCCGGCTGCCGCTCAGTACGGCAAGCGAGACGGGCACAACAAGCAATCGCGAACATCAAACTCACAATACATTACAGTCCTTATAAAAAGGATGTGCCGTGTCATATATTATTTTGTGGTTTTCCACCTCCAATATAAACCTCTCCTCGTCCATGTTCGCTGGTGTCTAAACCGTGAATGAGCACATGGCCCGGCGACGCCCACGTCACGTTTTGCTGAAAAACTTGCGAAATAGGAGCTGGCCAGTGTTTTATTCTGAAAGGTAACCGGAAATTTATTTTGAAACTGCCTCGGTCTTCCTGTCCCGCTCGATGTGTTTTGTGCTAGCTTGCCATTTGCCGGAGGCCTACCGCTGCGGCGTCCGGCAAAAATAGAAAATAGGTCTATCCTTGCGGAAGGCTTGCGGCACGCCGCAGGCCTTCCGCAGTCGACACGCAACGCACCCGCAAGCGGTGTAAACTGCACCATTCGAATGAATGGAATCTAATTGCTTGCGTCGCCGGACCGCACCGCAACCGCACCGCAACCGCAACCGGTGAAAACCCGGGGTGAATCGGGTCGATTTCTTGAAACAAATAAAACCCTAAAAAGTCCAAATGTTTTGGTCCTTTACAAACAATGCAAAAATCCAATACAATAAATAGCTAGATAAGCACCGATTTTCATTTTTGGATATTCTGGAGGCTTCCAAAAAGCCTATTACTACAGTGAAAGGCAGGGGGCGGAGCTTGGCCATAGTCTCACATTTGATGGGTAGTCAGTCACCGCAAATACTTGGATAAATTGTATATTGTATATTTCTTAAAGAAACAAGAAATGTGGTAATCGAGATGAAACAAAGGAATTGGAAAATGTCTTTGCTGTCCGTCATCACAAAAGTAAACAAGAAAATTGTCTTACCTGTCAATCAACAGAAATACAGCCCCCCCAAAAAAGTAAATGCAACTGATGACTTGGAAACCATTTCGAAATGGATCAAACCAAATTAACCTTGGTAAATTCTTAAAAGCTTTGAAGGTTGAGTACTGCTAAACATATTTTCAATGTTTCGTATGTTTACTGATGTAAAAATGAGGAGACAAGATTGAATAACCACAAGAGAGTTTGCTTGTAATTGCTTCTTCCTCTCAAATTGCAGCACTCCATAAAAAATATTAGCGGGGTCATATTCCAATTCTTCATCGAGGCAACGTGGTTCACATTAGCAAGTGACGTTTTTTTTTTTTTTTTGCTTCTCTTCAACAGGGGCCAGCAGATTGTCTCATTAGGAGCAATCAGCGGATCAGACTTCATCAAAACGAAATGTGTGAAGGGAAAAGACGGGGCGATGGGGGGTGGGTGGGTGGCGGAGGGGCTTCGCAACACTTCGATCTGCTCACTGAATCAGGCTGCTGCCATAATGGAAATCTCCATAATAAAACTCCTATTAGATTTCCTTGCTGTCATTCAGTTTATGATGCGTGATGATGACGAAGGCCAGCTCAAGCATTTATTAACTCGCACGGGATTGGCACGCCGTACTGTACATGTGCCAGTCGGCACTTTTGCGTCGACCGCTCGGGTAAACACGACGTTCAAAATGATCATTCATATTCGAGTGCTGCCATTCATACAATCTATTCTCCCTAAAAACAACAAATGCAATGTTTTTAAATAAATAAAAAAGCGCAATTTGTAAAAAGATACAGAACATAACAAAGAATTACATTTTTACCACATTTTTTCTTCATTTCAATAGTCACCTTGGCTACCTGGGGGCAGTATAATTTGGACATGCGGAAATATTCATCAATATTTGCAGTATGGTGATCAAAAGTACAATTGCTGATTCCAAAATTTCAGTCCATTGATTTCTTGGACGTCAATTTATTTCCTCCACAACTTGTCATGGTTTGGGTTGGGTTTGGGTTGATTTTTTTTACTTTTGTCATGGCTCGGGTTTGATTTTGGTTTGTTTTGATTTTGTCCTCCTCTTTCGTTGAGTTCTTATGTTGTCATTGTGGGCTTCCCCCGTCTCGTCAAACCTGAGTATGTCCACCTGTGTTTGCCTACCCCCCCTCCTAATGTGTCAACCAATCAGCACCGTCTGCCACTTGTGTCTTCCCCAGCTGTGTCTCGTTGTGTTAATTAATGTGTGTATTTAGTCTCTTGTCTCCCCTCTGTCTGCATCAATTCATTGTCATTTTCCTCCTGTCATGCTGCTGGTTTTGTTCCGCGCCTTGTCTCGTTTTACCCTTTTTGGACTTTATTTTTGTGTCCTAGTTTATAGCTAATTTGTTTTTCCTCCTGTTTTTGTTAATTAAACTTTTTTTTTTAACCACATTCTTTGGCTCATCGCCCTGTTTCCCTACATTTGGGTCCACCACCACACCTCAATCGTGACACAACTTACCCCCCCACCCAGATAAGCAAAATTTGTAAGAATAGCTGACTCATATCCAAGCACACTGTTACCCCCATTTATGCCATTTTGCCTTGTTAGCATTCAGCTAAATGGCATTATCTCAAACAAAGCTATGTGGTTGTTTTAAATAATGAAATTCTCTTTGCTTGTTTGCTCCTATTTCAAATGATTGACTACACAGGGAGTCCTCAAGTTTAGGCGCACTCGACCCAAGGCGATGTCGGCTTTACAACACTTATATATAGCCCGCAGTGTTTTCCCCTCGTCCGCTATTTAGCCATTAGCTGGTGCTAGCGCTTGTGCACTTGTGGGAGTGTCTTTGGCTTTTTCGCCCTCTTTTTTTTTTTTTTTTTTTCACATCATGGCACCAAAGAAGAAGAAAGCTATCAATGTTGGTCCAGCCAAAAGAACAGCAATTACCATGGAAATTCGACTTCAGTTGAAATTCGGGTTACATCGCAAGCGTAGTAACGGAATCCGACGTAACTCGAGGACTCCCTTTCATTTTCTGGGACGTTTTTGCACGTGGTTTTATCTCCCGTCGGTTTCGATCACTGATGTAAAATTTCAAATGGGTTTAATAATGACTTACTCAGCTGAGGCTAATTAAATGGAAATGACTTGAGGGGACGTTCCGCATAGTTAAGCAGGTCACCATGTTTATGATTATTGAGGGGTGGAAAAGAATATGCTTATTAAAAGCCTGGAATACTCCAGTGCCTTGCATTTTTTGCTTTTTTTTTTGTTTTAAAAGGGCATTTGAAGAATATGATTGTAGTGGTCTGTACTAGAGTGTGACTCCAAGGTCTATTAAGGAAAGTCAATTGTTGAAAGAGGACTGATGAGCAGCAAGCAGGGATTTGAAGCTGCTGGTGTCTCTGGAGTCCGCAAATCCTCCAAAGGTTTGCAGTCAAGCATGAAACAGCCTTTCGGCCTCCCTGAACCAATCTCGCCATGAAAAACATTTGCACAAGTTCTTGAAAATTGCCCGTGTATGTACATGTTACGACTCATCTGAATTGTCATTATTTTTGCCTTCCATATATTTTGGTGCTGTGAGATTTTTTCAATACCCAACTTGTTCTTTCTCTTTTTGCCTCTCACTGGATTTAATCACGTAGTTAGCACTCGCTATCATCTGAGTCTGAATGCACTTAGATGTTTTGTTTGCTTTTTTATTGAACAGGGGCCTTAGGCTCGTCTCGGATCCGATTGGTCGATAGCTGCCACGCATTTGTGAACTGCTAAGAGGAAGCGTGGACGCGGATATCTCATTTCACAGCTTCTCTTCAGGGACCAACAAAGGCAATTTTCTACTCTATCAACATTTCCCAATGAACAGGCATGACGGAGGAATATGTTCGCTGTGAAGACAAACCTGAGAAATGGACCAAAAAAAAAAAAAAAAAGCAACACAACAAAGTCTGAAACGTTCAAAGAAATATGCAAAAACGAGCCCTAATGAATGTTGGCAGTCCACCAGACAATTACGTGAACTGACCTGCATCCAACAAAACAAAAACAAAAGAGTGCTGCACACATTCTTCTTCACCAATTCCTTTCGGGTGAATGAGGCATTCACGGTTTGGCATGGGCCGGCAGTCGGGCCCTATCCAAGCCTCAAGCTTATTATTATTATTTTTGTTCAAGGAAGGAAATAGTACACAGACAGTGCAACATTCCCACCGTGACCCGAGTGACGAGGTCCTCATTAAGGACTTGTGTTAAATGAGCTGCATCGCATTGCTTTGAAGGACGTGATTTTTATGCCTTCTTGGATTTAATACACTAAAACAGTGCTTATCAAACTTTTTAGGTCAATTACCGCCAAGAAAAAAAATGCTTAGCTGTCCAAGTAGTACGGAATTAGCATAGATTTTAAAACATAGAAGGCCAAAACATCCCTAATGAAAATTAAATTGCACGAATAAACTAGCCACTAGAGGGTGCTAGAACTGCACAAATAGAAATCAACCTGACTTTTTAAACAGATGTGTTCCTTTAAAATATTGTGAACATGACAACAACAGTATTGTGGCAGTTTTAACATATATAATATAGCGTGTGTCTTTTCGTATTTTGGAGACCAACCTGGATGAAGGACACGTCAACATCCTTTTTTTTAAAAAAAATTTAGGTATGGAGCGAGTGGCAACATCATCCACTGAAATGCGACATTAGAACGGATATTTTCTTGCCGAGGTGTTGCACTATGATCAGCGACGTCAATTCCAATTGCTTTAGATTACGAGTTATGAGGATAATGTAAGATTTTTTTTTTCGAAACTAAAACTGTGAGTTTGGGGTAGAAGCGTTTTGAGGTCCTAGTCAGGGTAACGAGAATTAAAGAGATACTAAGTTAATTTGTCCAGAATGAATTTGATGGAGCATCGAAAATTACGTCTACAAGCCTCAGTTAGCCGGGGCGGAGCTTACTAAACAGTTTGAGGAAGAGGCGGAAGTGCAGTACTACATGTCCCCAGCAGAGAGCGCATCCCTGGATAGTTGAAGTTAGTATTGTCATGTCCACCTGTGTTTGCCTGCCTCTCATCTGTCACCCAATCAGCGCCCTCTGCCACTTGTGTCTTGCCCAGCTAATTGTGTCAGTGTGTGTATTTAGTCTCTTGTCTCCCCTCTGTCTGCGTATTCATTGTATCCCCCCCGTCATGCTGCCGGATTTCTGCCTTGTTCCTCCGGCTTGTTTTGCTTACCTTTTGGAGTTCGCTTTTTGTTTTGGTTGAATGAAATTCCCTTTTTTTACTTCACCTCTGCCTCCTCGTCCTGCTTCTCTGCAATTGTGTCCACAACCACACCTAAAAACCTGACAATGTCCACGTCGTTCGGGACTCATAGAACCGTAGTTACATTCGTAACTTTCGTTTTGTTGTGTTTCTAACCCGCAGCGCTTCACTTTCATCTTTAAACAGATGTCAAATAACATTGTAGTCGTCTTGAGCAGCAACAAGCACAATATCTTTATTCATACATTTTATTTCATGCCGATAGTATAGTGTTGAGCGACTTGAGCTCCGCTGACGTGTTTTTCTGAATGCTGCTGCTTGCCTTGCGAATATATCCTCCTTGAAAAAAAAAGTAATTCAATGATGGAATTTCAAATAAACAGAATGAATAGCTTTTTTATTAGGTAACCATACATGGAGTCACTTAACTAGAAGCTAAAAAAAAATAATCACTGAGTCACATCCAATTTAGTCAGACCACTTTGTGGAGTGTAAAAGTCTCTCAAGGTCAACGAGCTTAACTGCACACAAGTCAAGCGATGAGATGCCGCTTAGAGGATACGTACGTGCGGCTATCACTTCTCTCGTGTCATTTATATGACACGTATACGTGAAAGAAATCAATACACGACGTTAGGCCAGACTGTCCAAAGAGCTTTGAAAAGTTGCGTAATGACAGCTTCATCCCCACAATGGATTTTATTTTATTTTCACTCATTGCAATCATCCTTTAACTCCTAAAATATCCAATCTAGGTCGTCTGAACTGGATCGACACGTCTCGGAAAGATGACAACGCCGCTCTTCTGCTAAAGAGCCGATTGGTTGAAGCCCGTCTGCGGCTTTCCCAGATCTCGTTTCTGCTTCACCAGTCGTGCAGATGTTAAGTCACGAGAGGCTTGTTTGCGCAGAGGAAAACGTTGTTTTTCTTTTACCTGGGTATGAATAAATATTTCAATGGCATCTGCTTTGCCGCAACCTGGCATTGTTTGTCTGCCTGCAAGGGGAGCAGCTTGGCGGGGGGAAAATAGAGAAAGGATGGCGCACATTAGTGCCATGGGGAGCGTGGGATGTTGGCACAGGCGTTCAAAGTGCAGGCCTGCTGCTGCTGCCAGTGTGTGTGTGTGTGTGTATATATATATATATATATATATATATATATATATATATATATATATATATATATATATATATATATATATATTAGGGCTGTCAAAGTTAAAGCGTTAAAAGATTAATTAATCACAGAAAAATGTCGCATTAATCACGTATTAACGCATATTAATCGCACTATTTTTTTGGACCGCACTTGAGTCTTGATCGTAACCGTTCAATGGTTACATTAAAGGCTGCGCAGGTCAGTGATTAGGTCAAAGCACGGCATTTCCAACGCCTGTTGTGCCAAGATGAGCGGGGTGACTCCAGTTGGTGTGCTCGGTGGTGAATTTCGCTTTAAAAGAAACACCCCGACAGGACTTTAGATGAAACAAAAGTAATTTGCGTTTAATTAATTAACAATTGCTGAATTGCACCCCGTTGATAATGATGCTGTTATCAAGTTTACGTCAGGATTCCGCATGTTCTTTGCAATATAATTGCTGAATTGCACCCAATTGATGATGTTGTTACATTTTGAGCAAAACACGCATGCATGCAATCGTGTACATGCATTTAATCAATGTTTGCAAATGACATTCATATCATAAAATGCGTTGTCAAAATATTACGGTATTTTGCATTTATTTTATATTACACAAGCTGATTAATCGCGATTCATCAAAATTAAAAAGTATGATTAACTCATTGATTCCCACCCATTTTCACAGAAGCAATCCCGTGGAAGCTACCAAAAGAAAGATTAAACTGTCTTCTTTCAGCAGGAAAAAAAGTATGTTTCTATCTGTTTCCGTTTTGCAGCAATTAGCATTAGAAGAGAGCTAAGTTTCATCAGTTTTCGCAAATCTATTTAAAATTGTGAGTAATTGAGCTTTTTTTCTATATGGCCCTGGTTGATCTCCTTTGCTCTGCTGTCACCTGCTGGCCGTTTGTGTAATAACTACCATTTCTGCAACCGTTCTTTGCAGTTGAGAGGCTGCATCAAAGCCTTTTGTATGCTCTAGCATAAAAAAACAAAAAAAACAAAAAACAAAAAAAACGTATAAATACGTCTTTGGGACACTTAAAACAAAAACAAAAAACAGATTAAAAATTTGAATCGTTTGACAGCACTAATATATATATATCGTATATTTTCGTGTAGTGTTCCCTTACTATAATGCGGTTGACCTTTCGCAGTCTCGCCGTATCGCATTTTTTTCTAGTACAATTTTGCATGCATTTTTTTTTTTTTTTTTTTACAGTAATGTACATATTGTTTACAATGTATGAAGGTTTGATCATTGAGAATGTTTAAACAAGAGAAATGTGAGAAAATGTAATTGCCTCAATGCGAGGAGTGCATCAACTGTATTTTGAAGGGTTTTAAAGCCTTAAAACATTTATAATAGATGTAAAACATAAAGCTAAGTAGTTCGCGGATTTCATTTATTTGAAATTAAATGATAACCTAACCTCAGCGGAAATCGAGGGAACACTGATTTTTTTTTCCCCCCTCATGGTAACAGAATCTCTCTGACCCAGTAGAATAGAATGTTGAAACTCTTCATCCTTTTGAGACCAAAAGAGTGTCCTGACCTTTTATTAAGACAACTGGAAATGGTTTTCAATTGTCGAGACCAAATGACACCTTTTTGCGTAAAGGTAAAATGTTTGAGCCTGCCAGGACTCGACGTTGCGCTCAGCTGGAGGCTTTGCGGGAGGTTTCAGACTTGCTGCGGAGCAACAAAGTCAGCAAAATTGCACTTGAATCCCCAACTGCGTTCATTGTGCCGCCTCTCACATCCGTCCACCGAGTGTAGATAGAATTTCTCCTTGGGGCTCGGTAAACATATATATTTGTTCAGGCAGTATTTGACAGTATGTATTTGATGAATTGTGTTTGATGGTCAAACAGTTTATGGGGGAAGATGACACCAGTGTTTCTTTCTACAAACACATTTTCACTGTGATTTAGTCGCCTGGCTAATTTGTCACATTATCAATTTTTAGGGCACAAATAATACGTCACGCATACTGATTACCAATAAGTGTTAGGGAATCAATTCTGTTCATTCACGCTGCTGTGTTATAGTCAAAATTCTATTTCACTTGTGAAGTTTTATTAATCATCTCCATTTAAAACAGTGGTGTCCAAACTACGGCCCGGGGGCCATTTGCGGCCCACCGTCCATTTTTCAGTGGCCCGCGACATATGCTAAAAATGGCATTTGACTCAGTTCAAATAAAATAAACAAAACACAAATGTTTGGAGATGGTCAAAGTAAGAAGGGAGGGTATTAAAGGTTATTTTAGTTCACTAAAACTAATGAAAAAACTAAAACTAAAATTCAAAAAACAATATTGTTACCAAAATAAAAAAATGCTTTTTAAAAAACGAAAGCTAACTTATGTTTACAAAACTAACTATAATGACAGCAAACATGTCCTTCTTTTTAGTCTTTGGTAATTAATTTAATGCACGAGCCTTTGGGGATGATTTTAAATGTGATTTTTAGTAGATTTATTTTTATATAAATATAAAAAAATTGAAAGTATGTCACACGGAAGTGACGTCATCTAGCAGCAGCCAATAGAAAAACACCTTCAGATGACGTTGCTCCCATGCTGTTTTTTAAATATTGCGCACAAGTAATACACATTTTTTCTTTTTTTTACAAAAGCTAATACTAATACTGAAACTAACAAACTAAACTAAAACTAAGCATTTTCTTTAAAGAACTAAACTAATAAAAATTAACACACCCACCCTGAAAACTAATAAAAACTAACTAAAATGAAAAATTCCAAAAAATATAATAACCCGACTGCCATATTACAAATAAATTGGTTCATATACTGTAGCATTATTCTAAGTATGCAAAAGCACAAATAAATTATTTGTACAATTTTTAGGACTAAACACAATTTCTCTTCATAACATTATGTGGCCCTTGCGTCCTTCTGATTTTCTGTATGTGGCCCTCAAATTAAAAAGTTTGGACACCCCTGATTTAAAAGCTTAACAGCCTCATTTTGAAACGTGATTTTGTTTTGCCCCTTAAATTTTCAATATGAAGCCCTTAATGAATAATTATTCTCGTGAATGTTGAGCTATTGACTGCAAAGTTTCTCACGGGTGTTTTGCGCAAGTTGAAATAAATGAAAAGAGTTATATTTATTTCTTTTTCTAGATAAATTGCATTCACACAACCGTTCCCAAAGTCACGGTGTCATTTTTGTCCTTGCTGATGAAATAAACCAAATTAAAAAAAAAAAAAAAAAAAAAACCTTCAGGGCCAACCGAGGCAGCCTATTCATAAATTGAGCAACTGCTGTCAGCATCAACGTGCGCCTAAAACACAATCAACTCAAATATGCAAATGAGACAAGGCTCACTAATAGCTACAACGTTTCCTTCCCGACACGGAAAACAACAACTGAGACGAGTGCTTTTGTAGCGGCGCTGTAAACAGTCTTGACTGCGGCCCCACGGGGACCAGAAGATGGTGCAGTTTGTCCTTCTTTCAAACACTCGCCTTCAAAAGTGTTGCAAATTCCTTCACGTATGTTGTAGACCGGAAAGAATTTAGGTTTGGCATCAAAATGATAACTAACGAGACGGGAGATCAAAATGTCAGCTTTTTTTTTATTTGCAGGAGTTTAACATCTGGATTGGATACGCAACCTTTTGTTTGACCGCAGCCATTTTTTTTTTTAACAGTATTGGAACAAGAATGATGACCTTGTTTTGAGGCCTTCGAAGTAGAACCAACATGAAAATGAGCAATAGACCCTTTGTGTGTGACGTCATGTTGAAGTGCGCAGGGCGTCAATGCGAGTGAATTAGAAAACAACGTGAGCTAGAAAATCAGTCAAACAGTTGGTAAATCAGCGATCAACACTACGGTGAACTTGTGCGTGGCCTACGGTTAATCTAAAGGCTCAAAGAGAGATGAGATTGTTGTTTTGGCTCCTGGCAGTGATTCTAGAACAGGTACATTCCAGGCAGACGTGATGAATGTGCCATATTATCCATCCATCCATTTTCTTGACCGCTTATTCCTCACAAGGGTCGCGGGGGCTGCTGGCGCCTATCTCAGCTGGCTCTGGGCAGTAGGCGGGGGACACCCTGGACTGGTTGCCAACCAATCGCAGGGCACACAGAGACGAACAACCATCCACACTCACAAGCACACCTAGGGACAATTCGGAGCGCCCAATTAACCTGCCATGCATGTCTTTGGAATGTGGAAGGAGACCGGAGTACCCGGAGAAGACCCACGCGGGCACGGGGAGAACATGCAAACTCCACCCAGGAAGGTCCGAGCCTGGACTCGAACTGGAGACCTCAGAACTGGGAAGCGCACGTGCTAACCACTCGACTACCGTGCCGCCCCGTGCCATATTATCTTTCGTGAAACATTCATTCATACTTTTTTTTTTGCACAAGTATTTAACTCATTCAAACCCAAAAATGTATAAATACGTTTTTAATACTTTGTCCTGCACTCCCAAAAACGTATTTATACGTTTTGTTTTTTGTTTTTTTTTTGTTTTTTTGGGGGGGGGCTTTGTTACAGCGTCTGACATGAAGAGGTCATTTAAAGCAATGGTAGTTATTACAAAAAAAAAATAAAAAATCGGCCAGCAGGTGGCAGCAGAGATCAGCCGGGACCATATTGCAACAAGCTCTTTTTGCCAGTATTTTCAACAGCTTTGTGAATAATGATTAACTTTGCTATATTCTAATGCTAATTGCTGCAATACGGAAACAGATACAAATGTACTTTTTTTCCTGATTAAAGAAGAGACTATAACCTTTCTTTTGGTGGGTTCCGTGTTTTTATTAACCTGGCAATAGCCAGATGGATACCACTCCACAGTAATTTCATCAGGAAAAGGCGGGACATTCTGTACAATAATTCGAGCTGATTGGACGATGTGACATTCTACACGTTTGTTTTTGACTAATCACGGCCACGGGTGAAAATTTTGTGTTCGTTCTTGTCGAAGTTGGGGAAAAGCACAAACATCTTACCAGCTAGGAATGCACGAAGCGCCTCGCAGAGGCGGCGTACACCATGGACCAGTTTTTTGTCTTTCATCCTACCAATTGAATCGTACCCTCCAAGCATAATACGATCCTCGTCCTCATCGAACATGAGCTCTAATTGCAGCACACTTTTTTTTTTTTTTTTTTACTCTTTCTTTATGTCCCTTTAGGCTCCGTAGATTGACATCAACCTTCATTCGTTGTCTTGTGGTTCCTGTAGACCTTTCCTTTAATCATGTACAGAGTTTGTGCACTTGAATTTTTCTGGGTGAAACAACAGCACATGCATGCTGAAAAGCAAAAGAGGAGAAGGCTGTTTTTTTTTTTTTTTTTTTTTTAGACAGGTCTGCTCGAAATGCGATCTGATGGGCTAAGCCTTTGTTTTGGCTTTGAATGACTCCAAAGCCCGAAACGGCTTCATGTTTCTTTTGAAATACTGCCAGCACAAATTTGAGCGTTATTGCGGAGGGCAGAAGGATTTTAAGCATACAAATGTGTTTCCCTACTTTCAAAAAGCTTCCCACCCCTGAGAAAGTGAATTGATGAAAATTGTGAAAGTGATTGTGAAAGCAGACATGTAACCCTAAAAAAAGAGATATGCAGTAAATAAATTAAAAACATTCATGACGGATATGTTACTATGAAAATCCCAAGCCATTAAAGTTCTGCACTGCACAAGACTTTCAAAAGACATGAAAATCCCGAGGTCAAACATTCTGACAGCTGAATTTTTAACTCAATATACCTGCATGGAAGTCAAACCCTGACTCCATTAAAAGCTGAGGTCACACATTATGACAGCTGAATTTTTTTAAATTCAATTTAAACGGTAAAAATTGTGACTACATGGAAGTCAAAACCTGACTCCATTAAAAGCCGAGGTCACACATCATCACAGCTGAATTTTTTTAAAACTCAATTTACTTGTTAAAAATTGTGCCCCTACATGGAAGTCAAACTCTGACTCAATTAAAAGCCGAGGTCACACAAATCATGACAGATGAATTTTTTAAAACTCAATTTACTTGTTAGAAATGGTGACCCATTGAAGTCAAACACTGACTCCATAAAAAGCCACGGTCACATATTATGACAGCTGAATTTTTCCAACTCAATTTTGTAACAACTGCTAAAAGCGTGACTCTGCATTGAAGCCAAACCCAACTTTGAAACCTTACTTTCAAACCCTGACTTCTTTAAAACCCGAGATCATATATTTTGACAGCTGAATTTTTCAACTCGTTTTTTGCAACAATTGTTAAAAATGGCGACCCTTTATGGATGCCAAACCCTCCTATGAAACCGTATTTTGAAACCTTGACTCCTTTATAACCCTGATGTCACACATTCTGACAGCTGAATTTTCCACTCCTTTTTCTAATAATTGTTAAAAATTGTTACCCTTCATGGATGCTAAATAAACCCTGCTTGGAAATCTTAGTTTGGAATCCCGTCTCTTTTAAAATCCTAGGTCACACATTCTGACAGCTGAATTTTTCCACTGGTTTTTGTAACAATTGTTAAAAATTGTTACCCTTCATGGACTCTAACCCCTGCTTTGAAATCTTAAATTGGAATCCTGTCTCTTTTAAAACCCTAGGTCACACATTCTGACAGCTGAATTTTTCCAACTCAATTTTGTAACAACTGCTAAAAGCGTGACCCTGTAAGGGAAGGCAAACTAAACCCTCCTTTGAAACCCTGACTGCACAATCCAACCCTCATTGGAGTCACGGCTGAGCTGGAACGTATTTGCAGCTGAACAGAGATTATGCGAGAGATGGATTATCTCTTGCACTGATCTCCAGCCAACGACGGAGCTACGCTATTCCAAAAATAAATAAATAAATAAATACAATTGAGTGATCCAGCGGTTGAAAGATCCAGAGCCAAGTTGAAGCTGCCTTGAAGATAAAAATTGTAGACCAACATTTCTTACATGCCGTACTGGGTTGGCAGTGTGAAATAATCATGGTGCTCATTCAACTCTGAACAAATTTGAAATACTTTAGTCAGTGCGGCATGTTTTTTTATATATCAGGGTTATTTGTTTATAACGGAGTTCCGTTAGCAAAACATTGGATGTAAGTGAACGTTGTAACTGACAACTCTTGTCGTGTTTTCCATTCATGCAAGCTTATATGGGGAGAGATTTGTCTCAAAAATATTCACACAAATACATTCATGATTTTCACGTGTTTTCAGATCCAAAAATATTTCCGTATATATTTTCACGTCTCTTGTAATTTTGTGTGTACATTTTCCGTGACTTTTGCTTGTGAGTTGTCGAAAGTGCGTTTTTTTTAATGTTCTAAGTGTCCCAAAGACGTATTTATACGTTTTTTTGTATTTTTATGCTAGAGCATACAGAAGGCTTTGATGCAGCATCTCAACTGCAAAGAACGGTTGCAGAAATGGTAGTTATTACAGAAATGGCCAGCAGGTGGCAGCAGAGCAAAGGAGATCAACTAGGGCCATGTAGAAAAAAAGCTCAATTGCTTACAATTTTGAATAGATTTGTGAAAACCGATGAAACTTAGCTCTCTTCTAATGCTAATTGCTGCAAAACGGAAACATGAAAATGGCGGCGAGTGAACGAGTTAAGTGTTGTTGTTTTTTCCATATTGAGCACACGCTATTTTGAGATATTCATACACACAAGCCCTCTCAGATATTCACGGGTCTAATGCTGCATTCGAGGATGGTCAGAAGTGGGACTTTTCCGAGTTCAAACCAGGAAGTGTGCGCGGGAACGCCCCCCTGAACTTGGAAATTCCACTGGTGAAGTCGGGGGGAAAAAAATAAAGAAGGACCCCGACTTCACCGACAGACTACAATGGCGACCACAGACCGTGAATGGTAAAACATAATTTACTCGAGTATAAAACTAGATAGCTTTCTTCATTCATAAATATTCGACATAACTTCAACGCAACATACGTGACAGTATGCCACTATCTCCCTGCATGACATTATACTATTCAATTGTTTGGAATGCTTGTGAAATAAGATCAAAACAATAAATGGAGCAAAATTGCGAGAAGGTAAGTTTGCTTGGAGGTAAAAATGAGTTTTGAGAACCAAAATAAAAAACAATTTATGACTATGCACCATTTTGGTTGTTTACTTTCGCCTCGAACACATTCAGGTTGGAACTGGGAGCCGAATTCAGACCATCCTCGAATGCAGCATAAGGCCTGTTCCTCCTCCGTCCACGGGGAGGCAGTGTTGCTGTCGCCGTTGAACGGAAACAAGCCGTTTCTGGTTTAAAATTGGAAATTGAAAAAACAGAATCAAGTTTTTATCTGACATTCCATTTTCTGGAAGCAAAATACGAGCATAGCTTGTTTTCCTTTAGCTTGTTTTGCCTTCACTCGAAAGACACTCTTCTTCTACTGTTAAATTGTCTTCTTCTTCTTGATAGTTTCTTTTTTTTGCAGCTTACGCTTTCCATTTAAACACGCTCCAAACTGAACAGGTCACAGGCTCTACGTACATTCTATGATCTTTAATCAGAGCCGCATTTTCCAACAAAGCGATCCGCTTAGTCACCCCTCTGCCCCATTACCAAGACAACAGCGAGTTGAAGTAATGACGCGCGGCAGGTGGTTATGACTCCAGATGGAGAGATTCGCATTTAAAGACAGCGGCTGTTCTCGCTGTGACTAATGCTCACTTTAATAAACGGGCAACATATTTCATTCCACCTTCCATGCGCATGCCTCTACGCAAAATATGTGCCCTCTCAATCGCCAGGCGCACCTTCCTGTCGATTGCTCACCAAGTCGCATTCTTATGTGAACTCATTCACTCGCCGCCATTTTCACTGAAGCATTCCCGGCTGTTTTACTGGATTTGGACTCATTTTGCAAGGCCAACAGAATATTGTGTTCTATTGCTATCAAAACATGGAACCTAGCAAAAGAAAGATTAAAGTGTCTTTCTTTCATCAGATTTGCAGCTATTAGCATTACAATATAGCTAAGTTGCATCATTAGTCACAAATCTATTTAGAATTTTGAGTACCCGTAATTGAGTTGTTTTTTTTCAACATGGCCTTGGTTGATCACTTTTGCTCTGCTGCCACCTGCTGGCCGTTTCTGTAATAGCTACCATTTATTCAACCGTTCTTTGCAGTTGAGAGGCTGCATCAAAGCCTTCTGTATGCACTACCATAAAAAAAAACGTTAAACAAAAACATATATATATATATATATATATATATATATATATATATTTGTCTTTGAGACACTTAAAACATTTAAAATAGAACGTATTTATACGTTTTTGGGAGCAAATGAGTTAATCTACATCTCTCTATCTTTTGAAAATATAGAATTAATTTCCCCTGCTACATGGATGAAACCCAACCTCCAAGCCACTTACAAGCCACTTCGTTGTAATTTTCGTCACAATTTTTTTTTTTTTTTTTTGTCGACAAAAATTGGATTAAAGCAATAGACCAATTATCAGCCGGGCCGATTATCGGTGCCGATATTCAGCATTTTGACGAATATCGGCATCGGTCATTTTGAAAAATTATAAGGCGGATAATAGATCCATTTAAAGACGTGTTCAGAAGGCAAAAAAAATAAAAAATAAAAAATAAAAAATCAGGGAACCAATTATTTTAAATTTCATAGATGCTTCTGACCTGGAAACTCTCTGCACTCTGCACCAACTTAAAAAAAAAAGAAAAGAAAAGAAAAGTCTCTATTTAATTTTTGAAGACATGCTAGTGTCTCTGGAAGATCCCTGAACATTTTGTTAGATTTTTGTTTTTTTCAACAAAGATGTCTATTTTTTAAGATTTTTTTTAAGTCCAATATTTTATGAACCTTACACATTTCAATAAACATATGCTTAAAAATAACTAATAAATAAAAAGTGAGATATTTTCAATATTTTCTCTTTTAGTAAAAAAATGAATGTCGGCTCCAAATTGGCATTCTTGGCTACAAATAATTGGTATCGGTATCAGCCCTGAAATTTTTTTTAAAAAATTTAAAAAAATATTGGTCTATCTCTAATCAGATGACTAAATTATGATGAAAACTTTAATTAATTTTCGTCAAAAGACTATAACTTGTCAAAATGATCACTGCATTGGGTTTTGTCACAACGTAACAAAAAAACCCCCAAAAAACAGAAATCGGCACCAAATCCACCCTCACAAAAACCACTTTTCCCGTTCCAGACTGACAACTCCTCAATTTCCAAGTCCTTACAGGTTAAGAGTCTGGATGTCATCTTTCTTTATACCTCAATCACTTTCATCTCCACAACATCTCTCGTCTCTTTCCCTCCCTCGCTCATAAAAAAAAAAAAAAAAAAAAAAAAAATACACTTACCACTCCTATTCATACACTAGTCACATCCTGTCCTGATGACTGTAATTCGCTTCTGGTTGGCCTATCGAACAAATCCATCCATAAACTCCAAGGGCCCTGCTTTCATAGACACATACATATTTTACGCTCAGCATAAAAACTCGTGCATCTTCATTTTTGTGCTGGGGCAAAAATCTCGTTAATGGCGTTTGGGAAGCGCACTTTGTTTGGGCGTTCCAACAGGCCAAGGACGTTTTTATTATTATTATTATTATTATTATTATTATTATTATTATTATTATTATTAGATAGAACTAGACTTTAGACCAGGGTTGTTATAGTTTTGGAATTTTTCTTTTTAGTTAGTTTTGATTTGGTTTTGAGGGTTTTTTTTTTTTGGTTTGTTTGTTTTTTAAATAAATTTAGTTACTTTCAATTACTATTCTGGGTGGTTCTCTTAGTTTTTATTAGTTTTAGTTCTTAAATAAATGTTTTAGTTTTTTGTTAATTTCAGTATTAGTTTTAGTTTTTTTTTTTTAATGTGTATTACTTGTGCGCAATATTTAAAAAACAGCATGGGAGCGACGTCATCTGAAGGTGCTTTTCTATTGGCTGCTGCTAGTTGACATCACTTCTGTGTGACACACTTTCAAACGTGCTTATTCCAGTTCATATCACAATAAATCTACTGAAAATCTCGTTAAAAATCATCCCCAAAGGCTCATGCATTCAATTAATTACCAAAGACTAAAATTAACATTTTTGCTATCATTATAGTTAGTTTTAATTAGTTTTGTAAACATAAAATATAGTTTCAGTTAGTTTTCGTTTTTTAACCCTTAAAAGCATTTTCGTTTTTATTTTATTTCGTTCACGAAATAGTTTTTGGAATTTTAGTTTTAGTTTTTTTCGTTAGTTTTAGTTCCCTAAAATAACCTTGTTTTAGACCAGGTGTAACCAGGTCTAAGTTGCGGCACAGGTGGCGTAATGTGATCTTCACAGTGGCCAACTTTACGCCATCCATACGTCAGTCTTGTGTGATCTTCTCACAGTTCCTTCTAAATCCAAGTTGTGCGCGCCGATGTAGAACTGAACTGAAATTATTGGCCAATTGGAATCAAGTTGGTTGTGCTCGCTCCCACAACGGCACATATTTATACGCACACCAAAAGAAAAAGCCAAAAGAAAGAAGGGTTGAAAATTCTGCAGTTGGCGTTCCAATGCGATCCTCTCACACAATTCAGCAGTAATGTTCTTGACTTTGTTAGATGTCTTTTGTCTTCATATATTTTCAGCTTCAAAAGAAGATCGATGTGAAAAATTGTCTCCAACCGGCAGTATGCAACGAACATGCCAACGATAGATATGATCCGTGATGAAGACAGCATGAAACGACTTGCCTATTGTTTCAGCGCAAGTACTAATTTTTTCATCATCCGTTAATTACCCCTTGATGGCCCTCGTTGAGACATCACTTCATGTACCGCCAATACGTGCCACAAATACTACTGAAGGATCACATCGATTGCATCACGTCTCCCACGCAACCGCCGAGCAACGAACCAACAGGGGCATCCCCGGAAAAGAGTGGACACATCGAATGACTTCTCATCCTCTGGCGACCTCGCAAGTGTTGGGAATTGTTTGGTCCGACCGACGATAACACGTGATACTGTGAGAAAAGCGGCGCACAGGAAATTCCAGCCGGCTTTTGCTGCAGATCTGCTGACTTCATTGAACTTTCTCCCACCCAGATCATGACGATGGTGGGGGCTGCCAGTGCACAGAGACATGGTTTCCCTGAACAGCGTGAGTGCAGCTTGAATAATCTTTCAGACAGGCACATTCTTGTCTGTTGACGACACTCAAATACGACCAAGTACGTATTTTTTGGCCAGGGCATGTCTAGTTGACCATGTTGGGGGAATTTGGCCGACATGTCCCCAGCATTCCTGACAATTTGGTGACAGAACATAGACTTGAATTTAGACATGCTAAAGGTTAGGTTAGGTCTAAGTTGTGGTGTTATGATGGACAGATGGATGACCAGAGGGATGGAAGGACGGGTGGATGAACAGATGGATGATTAGATGGATGTCTGGATGGACAGATAAACGGATGGATGGATGGATGGATGGATGGATGGATGGATGGATGGATGGATGGATGGACAGATAAATGGATGGTGATGGATGGATGGATGGATGGATGGATGGATGAACAGATGGATGAACAGATGGATGGATGGTGATGGATGGTGATGGATGGAGGATGGTGGATGGATGAACGGATCGATGGATGGATGGATGGATGGATGCATGGATGAACAGATGGATGGATGGTGATGGATGGATGGTGATGGATGGATGGATGAATGGATGGATGGATGGATGGATGGATGGATGGATGGATGGATGGATGGATGAACAGATAAATGGATGGTGATGGATGGATGGATGGATGGATGGATCGATGAACGGATCGATGGACAGATGGATGGATGGATGGATGGATGGATAGATAGACGGATGGATGGATGAACAGATGGATGGATGGATGGATGGATGGATGGATGGATGGATGGATGGATGGATGGCAGGAAGGACGAACGAATGAATGACTAGATGGATGGATGATGGAGTGCTGTACATGAAACATCATGCAGTGAAGAGTAAGATAAGTAAAATAAGAGCAAAAAAAGAGCATTGTAAGTAAGTATGTAAGTGAATGAATGAATAAACAAATAAATATATATAATGGCGTACAACAAGCCCTTCAACCCTTATCGTGCTCCACAAATAAACTTGCTTTTCCTCACCCCGGGAGACGCCAATTTTATAATTAATGAATACAAATGTTCTGTTCAATTCCTTTCCTTTTCTCCCAGTCCTCTGTTTTTAGTTGTGACCTTTTCTAGTGTCACTGCTGCTAAAATGAACGATGAGGACATCTGTATGATACGACATATCCGTGAGCGTCATTGCACGTCGCATGTCGCAGCTGGAGCTGATCCAATCTTGCGACGGTGACAACTTCTCAAGAACGTTATCTCCGTGACACATAGTAGATGAATCAGAATTGCTGTCAAATGTCAAATGTACAGTCACGGTCAAAGTTTACTCAGGATGTGATTCGCCTGACTCACATTGATTGAACATTTCCAAGCCACATTTATTTTCTCCAAGTGCTTCAGCTCATTTGGGTCAACACACTTGGGTTTACAAATTCATCATAACCCGGTTTGTGTCTCGAATGGGGTTTACAACCAAATGTTTTCAACATTTAAAGCGTATTTAGCAGCCATTTTGTTTTTTGTTTTTGTTTGTGACTACAGCATGTACGTGTGATGCAGCGCTATGTTCCTTGTGAAGATGAATCAGGTGCTATGCACTTGCCTTGGACCTGTAATAGGCAGTCTTCGTTTGTCAAATCACTCTTATTTGTAGTTGCTATGCGGTTGCTGTGTCCCTTGTGATGATGATGTCAGTGCTATGCAGTGGCTATGGATATGTAAGAGTTGTTCTGAGTTTGTCCAGTCACTCTTATTTTGTACTCGCTATGCAGTTGCTTTGTCCCTTTGATGATGAAATTGACAGTTTCTATGCAATTGTTTTGTTCTTTGTGATGATGTTCTCAGTCTATGCAGTAGCTATGTTCCTGTAATTGCCACTCTTCGTTGGTCTAGTGACCAGTCACTCTTATTATAGTCATTATGAGTTGCTATGTTCCTATGACGATGACGCTAGCAGCTGCTATGCAGGTGCTATGTTCCTAGTGATGATGAAGTTGTCAGTTACTATGCAGTTATGTTCCTGTAATAGTTACTGTTTGTCTAGTCACTCTCGTTTTGTAGCCGTTACGCAGTTACTATGTTCCTAAGATTATGAAGGTATCAGTTGCTATGCAGTGGCTATGTTCCTTGTGATTATGTTGACAGTTACTATGCAGCCGCTATGTTCCTGTAGTAGTCACTCTTGTTTGTCTCGTCACTCTTATTTTGTAGCCGTTATGCAGTTTCAATGTTCCTAAGATTATGAAGTTATCAGTTGCTATACAGTTGCTATGTTCCTTGTGATGATGAAGTTGTCAGTCACTATGCAGTCGCTATGTTCCTGTAATAGACACTCTTCGTTTGTCTAGTCACTCTTATTTTGTAGCCATTATGCTATGTTCCTATGATGATGAGGTTATCAGTTGCTATGCAGTTGCTTGTGATGATGAAGATTCCAGTTGTGATGCGCTTCTTCCGTATGCTCGATGGTGCTTCCCTGCTCTCTCAATCAAGATTTTTCAGTCAAGGTTTCTCTGTCAAATGTTTTCTTTGAGGTCATCTGAATCCAGGCCTGCTCTCTGTTGTTACTTTGCTTTTTTTTTTTGTATATAAAGACTGTATATAAAGACCCAAATTTTGTTTGACATACAAGCAATTAAAAAGTCAATTTTCCATAATGCTACTCGCACGGTACAAATTTATGCAGTGTAGAAAACGGGAGGCGGCATTACATACGCTTGATCCACATCAGTGACTCAGTAAATATTAAAAGTGGATATGTCCACTTTTTTTCATCAGGCATAATTATCCATCGGTGTTTTATTGAAGAGAGTAATGAAGTCATTACGGTTGCGAAATGGGGCCTTTAAATACAACGTGTCGTCACCCCGCGCGAGCACCGCGGAGGCTGAAGAGGTTCCACAAAGGTCGTAAATCAAGAACCCGGCGAGCGTGAATGATGAAAATGAGTCGGCTAATGTCCTTCAGATTGGAAAGAACCCTCAGTCACAAGGAACTTGACGAAGGTGAAGTGGCTTTTATGAGCTCGCCTCAACTTTCAAGAGACAAAGAGGAAGAAATTGTCAAATGAAAGTCAAATGTTGTCATAAAAAAAGTCAGTTCCATCCGGTGAGTCAATGAAGATAGGATAAATACAACTTGTCGTTCATTAAAAGTCTGAGTGGCATCTCCCATCTTTCACGGCAAATCCTCAATATGATCGTTAATCGTTGACGGCGTGCTGCAAAGGCGTAAGATGACCTCGGCAAAAAATTTAACGTCGCCCATCTGTCTTGTACGCTCGCTTCCGGTTGGGGAATCGTTTGCAACATTTCCCTCGTCGGAGTTTGTCGAAGTACGACCTTGGAATTTGGCCCCAAATGGCTGCTTTGAAACAAAATGGCGGACAGTCGCTTCCACTTACAGACTTCTTCTTTGCAACTCCCGTTTGGAAAGATGGTAATATTTCAATTCTGTTGATTATTTTTCAAATTACATAATGGATAAATCAGATGGGAAAAAATTGACAGGGCAGAAAGTCTTCAAATATGCACAATATGCAAAATAATATTTTGTCGATGTGGGTGTGCGAGTACAGACATCAAGTTGGTGACCCCTATTATCAAAAACGTATGCATCACAAACAGACTTTATTTATGTTGGCATAATAGCAAAACATAGAATTTACATGCGAACAGAATATTTTTTTCTTTAGCCTTTTTCCCAGGGTCGTTGCCCCTGTTGACCCCACCAACTACACGCCCCTGGATTGAACAAACATGCCGAAAAATGTTTTTTGAAGCAAATGGAGATGTTTGCAAATGTTTTATTTGGATTAAACTAAGGATGGTAGTTCAAAATTAAATGAAAATGAGAAGAAATAAAATACGTACAGTTATTTTTTGCGCTTTATAAACAGTAACATAAAAAAATACTTAGAAGTCACTTTTTTTTTGGAAAAGCATAGATTAAATAAAAAAATATCATATCAAGCTCTTTTAAAAGCAAACCTGTTTTGACGTACACATTTGACGGTTTTTCTTTCGTTTTTTTTTTTTTTTAATTCAAACTCTGCATTTAACATTCACAGCATTGCAACAAACATCAGATTAAAAATATCTTAATCTTATTAACATCCACAGTATTGGAAAAAAACATTCAACAATTCCACATTTAAAAAATAAATAAATACATAAATAATGAGTTTTTTTTTTTTTATTCTTTCGTGTACGGGTGTAGCCACTGCAAATACGCGCAACATGATGACGTCACACGATGCGCTACTAGTTCCTTGGCGTGAGTGGACAGGAAGTGACCGACCATATTTTATTGGACTATCGTCAAAGTGCAGGCTGGTGCGCGCGAACAAACGACGGAAGTGCGCGCGCACCCGCAGTGCTTGACAACTTTTCGAGTGCGTCAACTTCCAGCAAGTGTTCCGAACTTGGTCAAGCTGCCCGCTCTCGTCTTCACTTCCAACCGGCTGGAATTTTGCCTCCTTGTAACTACAACAACAAGAACATGAAGCGGCGACTTTCGAGCGCCTTCTGGTTCTCCTGCGTTTTCTTTTTGGGGACCTGCTGCAGCTGCACAGCCGCGCAAGGTAAAACCATAATTGTTTACCTTTCACGTCACCACAACTTGTAGTAAGTTAAATGAAGAGTGCGATAGTTAGTGAGCACAAGTTGTTGCTGATTGTTCCGACCGTGTCGAGACACGTCCAAAGTCCACTTGCCCGCACTTTTGCAAAGAAATAATGAGGCCGTTGTTGTGTTTTGATGATGTCATGTCAGGTTAAAAGGTGGTGAGAACGTATCAAGTCCTTCCAAGTTATTTGTAAAACTGAAAATGACGTCTGTGGGTTTACATCGGTGGTGTGCAAAGTATGGCCCGCGGAGTCACACGCGGCCCGGATCCTGAATTTGGGGCACTGAAGTATTGACTAGGGATGTAACGATATCCAAACATCACGATACGATATTATCATGATATGAATGTCACGATACGATAATTATCACGATATTGTGGGGGCGTTGGCGATATTTAAAAAAAAAGATCACAATATTGTAAAAAAGAGAGCTCATACTAAAAAAAACAATATTGTGCTTTTGTAACAGCAATGCAAATAAACCACGCACAATCTAATAACAATATTGACACACTTATTTGCTAATACAAGCATACATTGATTGCTTCACATGAAAAGTAGGTTCCCCCTCATCTGACAATTAGCATAGATTTCAAACATAGAAGGCCAAAACATCCCTAATGAAAATTAAATTCCACTAATAAACTAGCCACTAGAGGGTGCTAGAACTGCACAAATGGAAATCAACCTGACTTTTTTTTTTTTACAGATGTGTTCCTTTTAAATATTGTGAACTTGACGACGACAGTATTGTGGCAGTGTTAATATCACGATATCACGATATTGCCATTATCGTGACATCCCTAGTATTGACCGGATCAAATGTTGTGTAATTGTATTAAGTGAGATGTAGATGTGAAAAGGGTCCGCATGTGCAAAAAAACAAAATGGAGATATTGATATATTTGAATTATGCACTTAATTCCCTTTAAAATGATATATAATACATGGATGTAGCTGAAAAATTGACAAAGTTAAAGCAGTTTTAATGTTCGAAAGTTGAAATCTTCGAGATCCTGTATGTGAGATGTGAAGCGTTTGCGCGGCAATAAAATGCACGGCGGTAAGTCGGAAGATGTGTGTAGTGAGCCGTAAATTCCAAATCATGTCACGAGGTAGGGCTGCACAATATATTGCAAAATATCGACACCGCGATATTGGCCTATACAATATGCATATCGCAAATACATGCATTAAGTTTGATATGGAACTTTATGCTTTGATCTGAATTTGGCCAGTCAGACTGTCAGGTTGACCTATTTGACATTTATTAAACGTGACAAAAAAAGGAGAGAAGACACTCAGTTCAAGGCTTGCGAGGAGAGAGGAGAGGAACTGACTGATACAGTTCACTACTGCACCCTGAAAAAAAACCTCTCCTCACCCTCTCTTTTTATTTGGTTTCCACGCGCCTAGTTCTATGGGTGTTCCAACCCTAATAATGCAAATGCAAAACATAGTTGGAACACAGTTTACTTAACAAAAATGTGCACTGCCATCCAATAGTTGAACATTATCGAGAGGTAATTACAATTAAGATATCACTATATTCAGCAATTATATCTCCTATCGCATATGTTTCCAATATTGTGCAGCCCTATTGTATCCTTGCCATGCTGTCAAAAGGCAATTGGCCCGTAACTGTGCTGTCTATGTTTTGTGGAAATGGATGACCGACACCAAGATTTGGAAAATTAACCCGCTTAGGACATTTACAGTCAAACTAAAATTGTGATCTGCTCGCACGACTGCCATAAATATTTCCGTTCTCAGGAAAATCCATATCAGTTTGAGCTGACACAAAGCAGGCGCATCATTTGTTGAAATATTCTTTTGCTGTTCAAGGACGACGCTTCATGTTTGCTGTCAGGCTCCTGATACGGAACGAGTTCGGCGGGTCATATTTTTGTGCATCCTCCCTCCAGTGGTTTGAATGACACAACGAGGAGAATCGTTCAAGGATGCCCGGTCACTGCGCCTCGCGCGGTGACTCACTAAGATGTGCTTTTCAAACTGATAGCGTCGTTTTTTCTCAGTCTTTTTGGGGACACTTGACATTTGCCACACGACAGAGAGAGAGAGAGAAATGGCAACGGTTTCTGCATGCCGTCGGGTTATGAAATTTGTCACCTTCAGAGGGCTGCAAAATTCACCTATTCCGAAATATTTTCTGTACGGTTTTCCATTTCTTGCTGCTTGCTTACTACTTTTAACAAGTTTTTTTTTAATAAGCCATATGTCTGTGAATGCACTGAACTCTTTCGCCTCATCGCGGTTCGCTGTTTACAAATTCACCTTCGGGATATTTTGGCTCGACAATATTGTTGTATCGTTTCAATACGAATCGATATTTAAACATAAAATTTTGATGGAAATATTCAACAAAAAGTTTTACTTAGGGTTAGGGTTCACACTTTACGCATGGAAGAAAATTATATTAAAAAATGGCAATAATCGATTTACAGATTCGCATCAGGATTAATCGGTATCAAATCGAATTGTGACCTATCAATCGTGATCCGGATCGAATACAAATCTTACATGTACAAGTTTACTAATGAGTATTTTCTAAATTTTAGATTAACCCCCTCCCCACAATAATCGACTTACAGATTCGTGTCGGGATTAATCGGTATCAAATCGAATCGTGACCTATGAACCATGATCCGGATCAAATACAAATCTTACATGTACAAGTTTACTAATGAGTATTTTCTAAATTTTAGATTAACCCCCTCCCCGCAATAATCGACTTACAGATTCGTGTCGGGATTAATCGGTATCAAATCGAATCGTGACCTATGAACCGTGATCCGGATCAAATACAAATCTTACATGTACAAGTTTACTAATGAGTATTTTCTAAATTTTAGATTAACCCCCTCCCCGCAATAATCGATTTACAGATTCGTGTCGGGATTAATCGGTATCAAATCGAATCGTGACCTATGAACCGTGATCCGGATCAAATACAAATCTTACATGTACAAGTTTACTAATGAGTATTTTCTAAATTTTAGATTAACCCCCTCCCCGCAATAATCGATTTACAGATTCGCATCGGGATTAATCGGTATCAAATCGAATTGTGACCTATCAATCGTGATCCGGATCAAATACAAATCTTACATGTACAAGTTTACTAATGATTATTTTCTAAATTTTAGATTAACCCTCTCCCCGCAATAATCGACTTAGAGATTCGTGTCGGGATTAATCGGTATCAAATCGAATCGTGACCTATGAATTGTGATCCGGATCGAATACAAATCTTATGTACAAGTTTACTGATTAGTATTTTCTAAATTTGAGTTAAAAAAAAAAATCGCAATAATTGATTTACAGATTCGTATCCGGATTAATCGGTATCAAACCGAATCGTGACCTATGAATCGTAATCCGGATCGAATCGCCAGATACTCGGCAATTCACACCACTACTACATGAAAAAGATTTGTGGGATTTTGACCAATCTTCTTTTGCAACAGGAAATTTCCCGAGAGCTAAATTCAGGCAATGGATTTTTTTTTTTTTAAGCACACTTTAACCATAAAACATAAACGGCTTCTTTGCCAGTTTCCCGACAAATGTGAGCTTTGGGATTAGCTTGGCAAGTCATTTTTTAGTGGGATGATTGAACTTTATATGACATAAACATTACGTAATTTATGTGTACATGAGGCAACTCCTTAGTTGACTGGAACAACGGCCGTCCATAAGATAGTTGAAAACGTGAAATGTAAAAAAAAAATAAAAAATCCATTTTCCAGTACGATGCGTGATGAATTGGTAAATAACATGTTTCGGAACTCCATCCATTAAACATATAAGGCAACACATTTCCACACCGTGTATTATTTATTCATCACACAAATGTGGCTGCAGGGAAATTGGTTATGGGCATGAAATTTGTCAATCTCGCTTCTTCTTCGGGCTCCTGATAAAAGGCCGCCGACTTCTTTGCATTTGCAATATGGTGACGGATATGATATGAACCCCGTGAGGGAGATCGCGTGCCCGCTCGGGCTTGTCAAAACCAGAGAGATGGGAAAAAAAGAAAATGCTTTGCGAGTATCGACTAATCTTTTGGTGCCTGAATAGAAATATATGTGGGTATTATTAAAAACAAGCTGAACAAAGTGAAGATTTTGGTTTTAGGTTCTTGAAGTTCATTGACAAATTAAGAGTATTGGGGAGGGGGGGGGGGGGGGGTTGCTTGAAGTAAATAGCGCAAGTCAAATGTCCACATCGTAAAAAATGATAGCAATGGAAGGAAATTAGGGCTGCACAATATATCGAAAAAATATCGATATCGTGATATTGGTCCTTGCAATATGCATATCGCAAAGGCATGCAATAAGTTTTATATGGAATTTTATGCTTTTTATATGAATTTGACCAGTCAGATGCTAACTAAAATGTGCATCGCCATTCAATAGTTGAAAATTATCAAGACATAATTACAATTAATTAACTAAGATTACATTAAGGTTGCTTATTTTGCCACATGAAAAATGTTTTTCTTTCATTAGGTAATAAAAATGACATTTCTTTAGGTACATACATGTTAAACATCGCAATAATATCGATATTGCTATATTCAGCAATTATATCGCATATCGCATGTTTTTCCAATATCGTGCAGCCCTAAAGGAAATCCCATGTTTTTCTTCAGATTGAACCCAGGGGGCAGCAGATACAATGAAAACAACAGGGGCCCTGGAATTGAACCTTGTGGAACGCCATACGACAGTCATGTAGTGTCAGAGCAACTGAGGCTAACACCAAAACGTTCTGCCCCACCTGGCGCTATGAACGAGCCAACAGACTGCTGTGGTCTGTTGTATCAAATGCTGCACTTATATCCAACAAAACAATACTCACTAAGTCTCTAGTGTCATTCGTCAACAGCAAAAACTTGTAAGAGGGCTGACAAAAAACTAAGGTGGCGAAATATGGGTGACGGCGGGCTCTATTTTCATCGACGGAGACACGGACTAAACCTAACCCAGTCTTCAAGCTGCTCAGACCACGTCTAAACGTTGGCGCGAGGTAGGCAGCTGGTCTATTGTGACACATTTCATTCATAAAAACGGCATGTGGGCAACAATTCATAGCGCACAATATTATTCTCATTATTTTATTTGTTTAAATCAATCTGCTGTGCAGGATTTACGCTATTTAAAGTCTCAAAGATGCTGAGTCGCCCAAACATTTTTGAGATTACAATGTTTATGGTTTTTCTTTGGAAGCTGACCACTGGACCCTTATGAATTATTCCACTTGAGTTTGTTCGCAAAAGATAGTGGGTATCTTTACTCAACCTGTAAAGGTTTTTTTTTTTCCTTATCTGAAAAGAACAATCAACATTCCCGGCATGAGTCGACCCTAATAAGAACACTCGAACGCATGTCTAAAAGGAAGCAGGAAGTGCTGAATGTTGTCGGATAGTGAATGATAACATCGAGGCCAAGTTGCTCGGGAAAATGTGCAATTGTGCTTGCAAATTAATTTCAACTCTTGTTGCCCCAGGAATTACTCTGTGTCTTTGTATTCTATGTTGACAAAAATATCCGTGTCATTTGGAATTAAATGCGTAAATGATAAGAGGAATATTCATGATTACGTTCAACAACTGCCGCGTCGACACATTTTCTCGTTTGGCTCATTGGAACAATAACCTGCTTCAGAACAGAGCTGCCGTATTGATTGCCTCATCTAATCAAAAATTGTGTCTCCAGTAGACGGAAAGATGATATTTGCAGAGCCAAATTGGTCTCTTGGTCAGTCTATTCCATAACATTCAGCTGTGCGTACATCAATTAATAACAAGAATGAAGGCGAGACAAAATATCCGCTGCTGTAAAGTTGTTTTTTTTTAAGAGCCTTTAAAGTAAATTCAGAGATTTGTGTCTAAATTGATTGACTGATTTATATTAATATTAATATAAATAAATAGTAAATACAATTATATCAATACATGTTCATAATCAATAAATAATAATAAAAATTATAAAAGTAAAATAATAAATCACAATGTAATAAAATAATATAAATATAATATAAATACATAATATAATATATAAAAATATAAATAAAAAATATAATAGTAATAAATATAAATTATTATTATTATTATTCATAATAATAACAATAATAATAATAATTATAATTATAATTATAATAATAATTATAATAATAATAATAATTATTATTATTATTATTATAACTAAGTTGATGAGTCTTCTTTGCCTGAAGACTTGCGTCCATTTCCCCGCTACTCTTATGAGGCACCCCCTCTAGTGGCCGGCCAAATAATTGCTCAATAAATCATGAACAATGGAGCCGTTCTAGTGGCTGTATATGAACTACAAATATCGCGATACTTCCGTAGGCGTATCGATAATCTATCGGGTGATAAAGTATTTACGATTTATGGCGATATCGATATATCGTCACACTCCTAATAACAACACGCAGAACCGCAACCTAAGTGGCCAAATCGGGTCCAACATGAACAGCGTTCCCAATACACAAACAAGGGCCAGGCAGTATAAAATAATTTAAATAAAAATCGATTTGGGGGCATTTAAAATTGATTCTGAATCATACTTAAATGAGAATCGATTTTTTTGTTTTGTTTGTTTGTTTTTGCTAGGCACAGCCCTGCGTGGTGTCAAATCTAGTTCCAGAAAGTAAAACAACCTTCCACAGTTTGACTTTAGCAACTTTCCTCTGTATTTGGACGATACAGCACAACTGCTTACTTGTGATTTTTGCAAGTATGAATAGCTTCCTGATGAATCTTTTTTTACAGCGTGACAATATGGTGCCGTAAAACCGCCACGACCTCGGCGTCTCCATTAGACGCTAATAGAGCTGCCTCTAATGAAAATAAGAAAATTGCTTTCTCCCATACTGATTTTCTCTCTCGGAACATCCTCGCCGATTTGTTTGAACTTTGGTCCCCTTTTGGTTCACTGCTTTGCATCTCTAATCGTCTCCATGGTGGCAACCCCCATTTGCGTCCTTCTTAAGCGCTAATCTGGATCCGCTTGTAGAGAATGAGCTGAGCCGTGATCATTCACGCACAATGAGCATCACAGCCAGCTTTTAATTGTCTCGCATTTATGGGACGCTCCTTGTGTGACCGAGCGGTGAAGATGAAAATGTAATATCACGATGAGAGGACCAAAAATGAACTTCATATTGCTAAAAATGATGTAATATCAAAAATACGTGAGCGTGCCTCTGGAAATTGCAAACAAAGCAATTAAAACTAGACTAGAGTTTTCTCCTCGGTTTAGACCAGCAGCATTTTTCTCTGTAAACGGTGCGTCGCCATGGCAACAGCATGGGACTAAATTTTTAAAAATTCATTAACTTTTCGTCTTAACCCCTGGGCACAAATATTTATTTTGTTCACATTCTTGTGATTTTTGTCCAAAATATGGCTTTTCCTCTGAAGTGTGATAACTCAGTCATTTATGAATATTTTTTTTAAATTTCAACCACTCAAAAATGTTCAGTGGCGACCTATCTATACATATATTGTAATATATTTATTAATTTATTTTTAATGCCCCTATGGACAATAATATCAGTTTCATTCTAATAGCAAGACTAACTATGCTGTACATAATATATAAAATAAATGTCTAATTTGAATATTTCATATGTCATAGTTAGAGGCTTGAATAAGATTATAAGTCATGAAAACAGAATTTTTTATTTTTTTTTGCATGCCCAGTTTTTAGACAATGGCAGTTTTCTGAATTGAACAAAATTTTTGTGATTTTGTCCAAAATATGCCTTTCCTTTGAAGTGTCATAACTAAGTCATTTATGAATATTTTTTTTCAATTTCAGCCACTCAAAAATGTTCAGTGGCACCAGACCTATCTATAAATATATAGCTTATTTATTTATTTATTTATTTATTTATTTTGAATGCCCTCTTTTGAATGGACATAATAGCAGTATTATTCTAATAGCAAGACTAACTATGCTGTACATAATATATAAAATAAATGTCTAATTTGAATATTTCATATGTCATAGTTAGAGGCTTGAATAAGATTATAAGTCATGAAAACAGAATTTTTTATTTTTTTTTGCATGCCCAGTTTTTAGACAATGGCAGTTTTCTGAATTGAACAAAATTTTTGTGATTTTGTCCAAAATATGCCTTTCCTTTGAAGTGTCATAACTAAGTCATTTATGAATATTTTTTTTCAATTTCAGCCACTCAAAAATGTTCAGTGGCACCAGACCTATCTATAAATATATAGCTTATTTATTTATTTATTTATTTATTTATTTTGAATGCCCTCTTTTGAATGGACATAATAGCAGTATTATTCTAATAGCAAGACTAACTATGCTGTACATATATAGAAAATAAAAGTCTAATTAAAAAAAAAAAAGTCTAGTTGATTTCTATTTGTGCAATTTAACACCCTCTGGTGGCTATGTTGTTTTTTGTTTGTTTGTTTTTTTAAGTGCAGTTTAATTTTCACAAGGCATGTTTTGGCCCTTCGATGTTTAAAATCCACGCTACGTAATATGCTTGTTTTGAATCGAGTCAGTATGTGGAAGAACTCATTAGCAATTAAGTGCCTCAATATTAACTCAACTCAACTTTATTGATTTGAATATTGATCTGATGTGTGTGCAAAGTGTCGTGAGTTTTTGTCCAAATTTTAGACCCTCAAACACATCATTGTTTTTCTCTGCAAACGGTGCATCGCCACGGCAACAGCATGCTGTTCAATACAATTTCATCTTCAACATCTTTCGAACAAACAGGTACATGCTGATAATCAAAGCATTTGCAGCCATATTTCTGCTTGTGTGATTACCGGAATGCGAAAACAAGGTTTGACAGCATAAAAATGTATTATAAACGTCAAGCAACCGTTTTCAATTTATTGTCTTGTCTGACTTCCCACGGGGCCTCTAATTTTCTTCTGCTCGCTCTCATGTTTAAACAAACATTTGATTGTTTCATACAGTCCAATGCATAATTCGCGTCATCTTTTTGTAATTGCCAATCTGGACTTGGCAGCACGTCTTCCTTTTGTAAATCGCGTTGTAATCTTCCGCGTGCGTTATTGTTTACTATATCGCGGAGATTGATTTTTCCTAACGATGGCGACTCAAACTGAAAGATTATAGCGAGCAACTTTTCTTGCAGGGGTTTCTTGTTCTTGTTTTGTGGTGAAGACCCCTGCAGCATTTGGGATAATGGCACTCGGCTTAGATTTAGTAATGAGCTGTAAAGGGAGCGGCTGTTGTTTACCTTTTCCAATAAGAACAAGATAAGACTCTTGCGTGGCTTGCGGCGGGAGTAAAAAAAAAACTGTTAAATCTGATTTGACGTGAACAAATGGCCGGACGGAGACTCGCCTGCATCTACGCCGCAACAATTTGACTCTGCTCTGTGCCGTCTTTGCTCCCTCGCCGCTTTGCCACGTCAAAATTCGGCCCGTGATTAAAAATGAATGCATCTCACTCGCCTTTTTAGATAAGTAACAAGATTTGCCTGCTGCTCCCAAGGCCGTTCTGAATATATATATATATATATATATATTAGGGGTGTCACGATTCGCCAACTCCACGATTCGATTTAAATTTCGATTTTGGGGTCACGATTCGATTTTTTTTTCGATTTTTTTTTTTTTTTTTTTTCCGCTCCCCCACTTTATAACACAGAGGCATATGCTTCTGTAGGC